>NW_023593863.1:0-19015 GCF_014839805.1 Manduca sexta
TATAATAAGCCTCCGATATAATATAATATTATCTTGGAAGCTCCATTGTTGGTTCAAAAACACTATCTGTATGGCCATACCTACTGTGGACAAAATTGCGATAAAACCTTAATATCCAATTTATTTCCAGTCCTTTAGCTAAACCTGGTTTTCAAGCCCTCGATATGACTGCCCCCGTCCTAGTGCAAATGAATCCGGCAGGGGGAGAATGTCAAGCCCGAAACATTAGACGAAGAGCGTCTAAGGGCTGTGGTTCAACATTTGGTGAAGTCGAAGGCGGTGTCCGCCGCGCAAAGTTATTGTTGCCAATGTGCTGAAGAAAATAAGGTGCCTGTACAGATTATGAAAACCCCTTGTAATTATTTGATGCTTAGCGTAAATATATGATGAATAATATAATCTTTAAAATAGATTTTATGATTTAAATTTAAATACCTAGCTGCGAACTGGCGCGCATTTATTAAATTACCGAACTCGTAAGGGAGACCACTACAATCACTGCTGTTGTGATTTATATATTATAACGTTTTTGTTGACGGATTCGCCCGCGTGCATGAGTTTTCTGTGATAAAAGTCTCGCTACATATTTTGCCGGGATAGAAACTAGACCATGTCCTTCCCAATGTTGAGGCATTGGGAAGGACAATCTAAAACTATCTCCATACAAATTTCATGAAAATGCGTTGGGTTCTGTTAGAGTTTATCGCCTTCAGACAGATGCAGCAGGGAACTTTGGTTTATAATTTTTTAGAACTTTTAAAGAGGAATAATACCGTCATACATATTTATTGCGAACTTTAATTGCTTACGCATCGCAACGTAAACTCATAATTGGAATAAAATTTCCCCGTTTTTGCAACATTTTTCGTTAATACTCTGTTATTATTGGTCATAGCATGACGTCTTATATCCTATGGCCTTCTCCGGTAAATGGTTTTTCAAACCGAACCGGTAGTAAGTGATATAAGCGCGATCGAACATACAAATTCTTCAGCTTTAGGTTAGTGGTATAGACATAGAAGTATAGATTATGAACATGCCCAATACAATTAAATGTTCAAATAAGAAATATTTTTTTCAGAAAGGAGATACTAAATCAAATTATGTCCCAGTCATAATGATGCCTATCTATCCAGCCGACGATTGTCCGTTTGATATGGAATGTGAAGTTAAAAAAATTAAGGAAGCCGAAGATAAACCGACAAAAAAATTGTAAAAGAGACCCAAGCCAAAGGTTCTGAAAAGGAGAAAAGACAAGAAAAAGCTGAAAAAACGAGGCTTTGTCATGCAAAGACTTACTGATTTCGATTTATTGTCACAATGGTAGATTACAGTCGCTTCAAATAAAGCTCTGACGTACAAGCCTTATTTGATGATATGAGTGATAGTGAATGTTATGTACAAAGTCATAAACGATTGTCAAGTTAAAACTGTTTTTATATTTGGTAACATTGAATATTAGAGATAAATATAAGGATCACTTTGGTATATACCTAGGTATCAGTGGCTTGAGGTTACATTATCTGAAATGAAACTTGACACAACTTCCACCTGTACTAATATGCATAAATGAGGTCTGCAAATCCTTCTGTTGATAATTAGATTTTACAGAAGTTCTACATAAAAGGAGGGCGGCAGAAATTGATTTATATGGACCCTGCGGCATTGTTAGGTATGTACGCTATGTGGATATTTAACGTAATAATCGAGCTTAATCTATACTATTATACAAGTGATCCAGAAAACAGTGTCAAGCGGAGATTCAAAGATAGAGCTTCCATTGCGTGCGCTCAATGAACGGTTAAAATTGCTATCCCCGGCAAATATATAGCATGGAACAGAAATAACAGAAAACATTATCCCGGAAAAATGTTTTAACGCGGGCGGAGCCGCGGGTAAAAGTTAGTTTTAAATAAAGTTTATATGAAACTCACACTTCATATTCTGAACTATGCTACCAAATAAATGATAATAAAATACGTACCTACCTAATATCTACATCTACATTGACGACTTTGATAAAAAGTCCGAAAGATGATTCATTGATGCACTCGAATACAAGACTGTCTCGAAGTCACTTTTTTATGTTCTAGTGATGTGACACGGTTGTTTTTCATTATCGACAAATAAAAATATGTTCACACAGTACTTATTTAAGCATATTATAGTTAAATATAATTCCATTAACTATAATGATGATTTGTTAATTGTGTTGTTGAATACAAGAACAATAACAAATTGCTTGAAATGAAGGGTTCAAATTTAATAGGTACATACCTCACTTAAAAAATAATCGTTAAACAACGAAACTTATCTATGAAAAGTGATTTAGTATTATTTATTTTCCTACATAAAGAGGCGGCTATAGCCCATGTGCCGCCCGTGTGCAATCAATTACTTGGCGCCCCCTAAGAGATGCGCAGTCGAAACAGAATAGGTACTTACAGTTATAGACTATTCTAGTCTAGTCGTGAAACTATACCAGACTACGCCAGTGTAATCTTTAATAAATTTGATAAAATTAAATCAAAAGTTATTGTGTAAAGTAAAAATGCCGCTCGCCGGCCTTAGAATGGGACAGATTGTTTGATGCGCTGGACAGACAGAGAAACGTAAGACGCGGACGGGGCGCGGACATATTATGTTCTCTGAAATTAAGCCTTCATGGTCACGGGGGGACTGGCTGAAGCCATGAAGGCTGCAAAGTCTCCGAAACGTCGGGAGAAAAATAAAAATACTAACCGCGATAGAATCCGAAAATTAGTTTAATTTCAATGTCTAACATTCGTGTAAACATAAGAAATCATTATATTATGTCTCTTCTGATTCCTTTATTACAAAATGTATAAAAACTTCGCGAAGGAAAAATACCAAAAAGACAAGGCGCGAACACGACGCGAATACGACGATTTCACGCCTGCGCCGTATTATATAACCTACAGAAGGGACGGGGCACGGACGCGAGCGCTGATGAACGGGGGTGCGGGCGGGATGCTAAGCGAGTCGGCACTCGCTTCCCAACCCGCCAGTTTTGTGTGACGCAAAACTACCCGTGTGCTTGAGTAGTTGCGAGGTGTTTAGAGAAGGAAGATCAATGTATATTAAGTGAAAATGCGGGACGACTATGTCGTTCAATTTTGTAGTTTAATTGAAAAATCTCAGGTCTCTATTATTATCCCGCCCTGTGGAATGGGGGCGTTTCGAGAATTCCACCACGGTATCCCCTGCCTGTCGTAAAGGCGACTAAGGGAGCCTCCGGGGGTCCGTCCGTTCTTAGTGTACGTTGTGCGCATCTCGCACATTGTGATGACCCCCGGGATGGACGGCAGCGTGGAAGGTAGGCCTCATGCTGCCGTTGACGCCGAGATCATCCTTCGGTTACGAGGGGCTTCTGAGCCCCCCCCCCCCCCCCCCCCCCCCCCCCCCCATAGGAGATGGGCCGCAACAGGCGGCACCGCGCAGGGACGACTGCGGACGAAAAGTTAGACATTTCGGCCCGGCGGTCACCCGAAGGTAAAGATCAAACCCGCGTGGCTCAACGCCGGGCCGTAAGGCACCGGTGACCCCAACATAACCGCTCAGTCGCCCCCCCCCCCGCCCCTCACCTCCGAAGACTGGGCGGTAGTTCTAAGGCACTTTCTCCGCGAAACGACGTCTCTATAAGGTCGGGTGGGGCAAGTGCGCCGACGGGGTAAGTGCACCTACCCTAAAAAAATCGAGAACTATTGATGTTATACAATTACCGCAATCTTACATCTATGCTACTAACTGAAATACAGTTCCACTAAAAAACATAAATGGCTATGTTCATTTTAATACGATTTATTCGCCATTTTATTTTAAGTGTCATTTAGACTTGTAAACCGAGATGACCCCGTGAATGATAACATCAAATACTTCAAGATATTTAATATATTTCTGTAAACCAGTAAGGTGAATACAAAGTTTAAACCTTTTATTTTAACTTCCTGCCTGAATTTTATTTATATATTCTAAAATAAAGGATTTTTTAGCAATGCGAAAAAATGTACCTAAAAATTGTCGAGTAGGGCAAGTGCGCCACATTTAGTAGTCGTATGGCGCACTTGCCCCTGATCCTTATATAACCAACCTTTTTTGAGAATAAGTTTTACTAATATGAATTATTATTATTAAAATGTTATACTTAACAGCAGAATTTTTTGTACTCATGGTATTTTGTTTTGAGCCGACTTAAATAAAAGGGCGTATTAGTTAATTCGTTTTACAAAAGAAAAACTGAAATACCTTAGTCTAGAGCAACTTTACGTGAATAGGTTGCAACTGTTCGATCAGGCACGTTATCTGGATATAATGCAGCTAAAACATATCAAATGTCATAAGGCCAAATTCTAAGTAGTTGAGTTCGTAACGCATTCAAAATTGTTAATTCCTACATTTTTGTATGTTTTTTAGTTTTAGAAATAAAATAGATTTTATATTAGGGCTACCATTTTCTTATTCCAACATATCCGCACACAAAACTCTAACATAGCAAAAAATTATATACCAAAACAAATTCTAAAATGTTTTCAAGCCCTGATTTACGTATATATGGCGCACTTACCCCGAATTTGATTTGACAGCCATAGTTTGTTATAATATTGAGTGATTAAAAATTATCCAAGAGCAATGCGAGTAAAACTTATTTCTCTATGGACTAAAGTGAGTGTTTTCTTTATAATGTTTCATATTGGCGTTTTTTACACAGGCGCACTTACCCCATTTCCGGAGGCAAGTGCGCCTACTACCATTTTTTACTTTAAGCAAAATATTATTAATTTGTGGTCCGATTTCCTTGAATGGCTATAGGTTGTTATCACAAAATACCAAATATTCTTAAATTAATAAAATTACATTGTTAAGTCAGCACAAAAAGAAATTATTTTGTATTGAATCCAGCTATGAAAATTTTATGGCGCACTTCCCCCGACTGACCTTAATTATAATAAACCGGAGTATTGCAATAACCCTCTGATATTAGTGGGATACACTATTAACACATCTTCAGTAGAAGACATGTTATCATGGCAAAATCCGACAGCTAAAACCGTCATCTCTCGAGGCGCCCAACGTCACGCCCGTGCCTCGTCCCTTCTATATGTTTTAAAAATTGCGACGGCGTCCCGTCCGCGCCTTGTATGCGCCCCGTTCCCGCCTCACATCTTTTCTGTGGGGCCCGCGCCTGAGAGCACCGGTGTCGCGAGCGACGCATGTCTCTTTGAACATGTTGGGAGCAGCGCACGGCGCTCCCAACCATACTGCTCCTGTGTGCAGCGCTCATCCTGCACAATAGGTAAAGCGGCCTCTGCCTTCATAATTGTGATACAAATTTGCAGTAACTGGCATATACATACACGAAAAAATGTTCACTGTACTAAAATTTGGAAAAAAAAAGTCGGTACATTATTTTTAATACCATTTATAGTTTTATCAATATTTAAAGCACTCCTGCCCAGCATGCCATAATTAAAATCCAAAAATATCTTATTTATTTATGTAAATTTTCGATTAATATTTTAGGTCCATTATAGCTTTCATACAAAATTACACATTTACTCCATTAATAAACATGTAACCAACAACACTGTTCACAATTTAATAGTAGTTCACAGTGTAAATTGTTCAACAACACTACACTGATATAAATAGTCCAAATTTCTTATAGAGAGCCTATTTAATGTATGTCACAAACACTTACGCAAACAGTCAATAGGTATTTCTTAAATACGGAAGAACTGAAGCTCTATTCAACGTAAATATACAAAAAACAAAAATCACAAGAAAATGCGCAAGAGTATACAAATACACCGACACAAAAATGTCTGTGACGTTTACTTGAAGTTGCTATAGTTCGTTAGCAATAAACTACTATAAAATACTAAAAGGATTTCTATGCGTCCAAATTTGTTTTAATATAAGTATTGTAGATAATTTTTACAGGAAGTAATCAAATTCATTTTTAACCACTTCTTATTTAGTTCTAGCTTAATCCATTTGCCATTGGAATGTTAGCCGGCTAACATGACAGCTACATGACAGTTACATGACATTACGCGTGTCACGGGAATATAACCTTATTATTCATTGCATAATAAGGTTATTTTTCCGTGACACGCGTAATGTAAAGCATTCAGTGAATTAAAAAAAATACCAGAATTATCAAAAAAACGTACCAAGACTACAGTATAGTGAACTAGTAGCACTGACAAAAGATACTAATAAATTAGTGCCATGTATGGAAGAGAGATTGCGCTTATTCTATAAAGAATTTGTTCCGTAGTTACTAGAGCATGGGAGTTGCAGCGCGCCGCAGCGAGATAGGTGGCGCGAGATTAGAGCATTGACATTTATGATACTTGACATTACACATACGTAAGACTAGGCAGTATGGTCGTAAGACTATAGCCTATCCCTCAGAACAATGACAAGCATAGAAGTAACACTAACATTTAAGTGTACTCTGTCTTAGACAGCAAGAAATTTAATTATGTTGCGATCCTAACTGACATGTTATCGATATCGATAGATGCTTTGTCTATCAGCTATGGTAAATTCACAGACCTGCTGAAATAGACACTTTTCGGTCAGTCAACAAACCGTTGCAAATTGCTATTTTAGATAAAGGCTAAAAAAGATATCAATACCCTGATTTGGTATTCAAGTACCAAAAGAAGTCTGGGTATATAAAAGCACTCGTTAAGAAGCTGTTAAATTACAATAAACTATAGAACTACCGGCTTTCTTCGAGCTAAATTTTGTCCAATTTTCATTTGCTATTTACAGCAGTTTCCATGCCTTCCGAAATGTCAATCCACAAAAATGGTTTAGCATTTAGATTATTAAATTAAAAAAATGTTAGAAATTTAGCATCTATCGACATCGATAAGATGTCAGAAGGGATCGCAACACAATTAAATTTCTTGCTGTCTAAGACAGAGTACACTCAAATGTCATAGGGTTACTTCTATGCTTGTCATTGTTCTGAGGGTTGCGACCCCTTCTGACATCTTGGCGTCTACTCGCGACATCGATATTCGATATATCGTGACATTTGTCGTGTCGAAGTCTACTCTCAGTAACATCGTTTTTAGTATCGTAACGATCATTGAACGACCGATAGATATTCGACATTGTCGAATTTAATCCTACTCTTAATGGTAACTATCAGTGGCGAAGATTTGCATTTCACATTGTCGCATATGTCATATTTACGATAATCACAACGAGACCTCTTATGCTGTCGTCGACATTATCGTAGCGAATTGTATTTAAGATTGTGGAATTAATAACTGGTAATTGGGTATTTACAATCAGTTCTAATGTAATTGCGAAGTTTTTATTCACCTTAGAAGCCCACGGGGACGAAAATATGGCCCGTCACATAAGGAATCAGCAAATACGAGAAAATTTCAATTTCATTATTTAAATATTAGATTAAAGTGGTTCTTTGCTATTGATGTAGTAGTACCTTATCAAATTGTCATTTATGAATATAAGAACAAAAAACAAATAAAATAACAATAAGATGATATTTTTATTCATATTTTCATATTAAACTAAAACAAAAACAATTGATACTTATTTTCTAGCATTGATTTGGAACAAAGATGGACATAGGAATGGCTTCTATAAACCTTTTCCACTTATCATTATAATAATTAAAGACATATTATAGCCAATAGTTACCTATCAGTTAACAACAAAATAAACATATAAGTAATTTATTTTTATAATAACTTCAAAGAAAAACAATAAAATTATTGACCAACATTGATTTGATATAATTGTTGGGAATAAAAGAGCACAAATCCAGCTAGCTTGTTGGATTTGTTTTATAATAAATGTACTAGTTTTAGTTATATTTTCTTTATTTCGGACAACCTTTAACTCAATATTAATCAGTAAAAAAAAAATTCTTGTTCCATCCGTACAACCGTCCGGTAATGTTACTCCTTTGCGTTGGCTGTATTCTCGTGAGTCGCGGCGAGAACCTAAACAAATAAATCATAACTTTAATTTCTTTAAATTACAAACACAGTTTTATACATTTGTGTTGTCTTCAAAATTCCAGTTATGGGTGACTTAAGTGTATAGTATAATTTGTACAAATGTGATTTTGTTAGCTGGTCCACAATGCACGCTTCAAACAATCTTAGTCTAAAAATAAAATACTTAAAACATAATTTTATACTCGAACTATCAGATATAATTTATAAACATACTGTTTCTCGTTGTATAAACACATTTATAAAGTTTCCTCAGAAAGCTTTCTTCTTTTAATTATGGCTTCCTCCGATTATATTTTATCATTTATATATTTATTTTATTTATTTATTTATTTTATTATATTATATTTTTACGGACATTTCTAAGTACAGGAAACAAGTCCTGCAACTGTTACGTACTCACAATTAATAATTATAATTAATCACATTTTATTTTATGTTTTGTCACTTCTTATTATGTTTTATCCCTTTTGTTTGTTATTCTAAATTTTATTAGTAACAAATATTATTATTTTTGCCGCTGTATTAATACATAAATTTGCATGCTGTGGTCTCCTTTAATTGAAGAAGCACGTCACATTGTTAATTATACCAATATTACGACATTGTATTTATTATATGCCGTGTATCCTTTGTTGGAGGTCCTTAAATAAATAAATAAATAAATAAATCATCAGTGATTTTTCCATCTCAAGTAATAATAGAATATACAAACAATAAATAAAATTCTCATAAATAAAAAGTTTTAAACTTTGAATTATCGAGCTGTCTGCCAATTTATGACACTTATGATGTTTTGTCACAACTCAGAACAATGACAAGCATAGAAGTAACACTATGACATTTGAGTGTACTGTGTCTTTGACAGCAAGAAATTTGAGTTGAGATCCCTTCTGACATCTTATCGATATCGATAGATACTTTGCCTATCGGCTATGGTAAATTCACAGACCTGCTAAAATAAACACTTTTCGGTCAATCAACTACAAACCGTTGCAAAATGCTATTTTAGATAAAGGTTAAAAAAAAGATATCAAAACCCTAATTTGGTATTCAAGTACCGAATGAGGTCTGGGTATATAAAAGCACGCGTTAAGAAGCTGTTAAATTACAATAAATTATAGAATTACTGGCTTTCTTCGAGCTAAATTTTATCCAATTTTCATTTGCTATTTACAGCAGTTTCCATGCCTTCCGAAACGTCATTCACACAAAAATGGTTTAGCATTCAGATTATTAAATTAAGAAAATGTTAGAAATTTCGGAAGGAATGGAAACCGCTGTAAGTAACAAACAAGAAATCGGCCCGAATTTCGTCTAGGAGAAAGCCAGTACGCCTTCTGTTCTTTTCTGACTTTCTTAGCGATTAAAAGATACCCAAGAGGTGTGATTTAATAGAAGCTACTAAAACGGGACAGTAAAATTAAAACACAGCGGTATCATTCATGTCACATATGTTTGATAACTTATTTCAATGTTAATAAAACTTTGTCGAAATGCTTAGAGCAAACACGGTGCTGTTTTTTTTCAATGCCAATTGGGACGAGCTATGGCAACGATCCATTTTGCCTCATAGCATCATCTGTGGGGAATCTGCAATGAAACACATTGTATGGAACACACTATGAAAATCAGATAGTTTCCTCAACCCCAGCCTTTGCGCACGGTTTCCAAGTGGCTTTTACCACTACACCACCGTATATTGAAAGTAAAAGGCAATTTATGCAAAATAGTAAACTACAATATACTAACATCCATGTTATCGACAGAATATGCAGCACAACACTATTGAACACGTCTACGTAAATTGGTAAAATGAAAAATACTTAATAATTACTGTGCCGAATGGCCAACAGCAGATTATAATATGACTACAGCATAATAAAGATTAATTAATAATACTTTTACACTGATGTACAGGGTTTAAGCAAATATATTAGGTTTTTTGTTTACGCACCGATGGAAGTTGATGATTTCAGTTTCATTTTCTTTACGAGAAGAATGAGAATTACACCCCACAATAACGCATGCCATTGCTTGTTCGTAGGGCTATATTATACTTAAACAGCACTGTGTATTTATTAAATTTAACAACAAAAATATTACAAAACATGTAGCCGCTTTTGAAAAGCACGCGCTGAAGTATAACGTAACTAAATTGTGTGGGCGCGTTTGTGACATTGTTTTGAGGTTGGCAAGTTGGAACATTTGAAATTTTATTTGCTTTTTAATTCGGCATCGTAAAGATGACCAAAGGTAACCATTTGATAATTTTAAAGTGTACGCAAGCCGACCTTAGCAACATAATATTTGTCTCGTTCTTTTCAACGGTTTTGACCTATTTGAAAAAAAAGGATAAGTATATTGGGGTAATTTAGATTCCTTCTATGCTTCCAGTCACCGCCCGCCTGCAGTGTTGCTCAGAGACCAGAGTTGCTGTTTTTAATGACTTTGTCTTTAAAATTTGTGTTTGTTTTTTTATAATAAAGTGACATTCTCGAAGGTAGTTATGAATTATGAAATTCACTTTAAGGTTTTTCTTGTAAACGAAAGTCTTCTAACAATGAATTTTAAAGCTAGTGACATGTTGTTCGCAAAATAAGTTTTCTTTTGTCCGATTTAGATATAAAAATTGCAAAATTCTGTATCCAAAATTAGTTTTTTGGTTTTCTATAATATTCTTTTTATCTTATAAAATACTCAGTAGAAATAATATTTCCTCATCGATCATGTCTAAAAGGGTCTTCCATATTCACAAAATCTACAAAAGAAAAACATCCCTTCAAAAATATTATTTACAACCAAGTTTTTTTTCATGAAATGTATTATGTTTATCTATGACCATTGTTGTTGAGAATTTATTACTTTTATTTATTATTTCCGTGTTCAAACATTGCGTCGTCCCAAATTTTCCTTCATTGCCGAAATTGCTGAAAGAACTGCTCAAAAGAGTGATGTCCAAAACTGTAAAATAAAATCCATCAGTGCGGCCCACTTTGATAAATTCTATGCATACAGCATGCAAAAATGCGTATCGCTCCGCCCCTTTCCAGCAAGTAAATGTTGTGCAACAGAAACATTCATGTATGTAATACCGAGTTGTATGGGATCCAAAGATTTCTGGATTCAGATCTGAATTCAGATTCGGAAAAAACGGATGTGTAAGCCTAACCTAAATCAGTCATCAGCAGATGTCTATGATATTCAACCAAAAAAAAAAAAAAATGTCTATGATATTTTGCTTTTTGCACCATACAGAAAAAGTATAGTACATTTTTTTATTGTCTGTGGTCGATGGCCTACCACGGTGTTTCAAGTCGATGAAATAAATGCACATAGTTACATATTTATTTTTTTATTTTGTTCACAATTTCTACAGAATATGTTACGAAATAAGATAAACCAATGATATTACCAACAGCCTAGAAAAAATTGAAACAGGTGAGTGGTTTTAAATTTGGAGCGTACGTGGGTCACGTCCCAGCAATTAGTTCTATCGTAGCTCGGACTACTATGTGTTTTCACGTCTATAAATCCCAGGCGCACCTAAGTTAGAACGGGATGCGGTTCCATAGGCGCTTGTAGTCCTTTGAGATTTAGGTCAGCGTTTGAGAGCAACGGTTGTTTGTCGTAAATATGCAAAGGTCAGAAAATTTTGTCATGAACATTGAAATTAATCAGTGCGTTTTTTTTTGTGGTAGTGCATGCATGTGAATTGTGAGGCGTAAAAATGGTTTCTTATGATCGAGGCTTCCATCGTTTACATTTTTGCATAAAAAACATCTGGACACATGCTATACGTGCACACTTCCTGCATTACTTACCTATGGGCCTTATGCGCCGTATTGTTGGTGAGGGCGCATTTTGCATTAAATCTTTTGTTATTTGACCATCTGCTGTGGTACATTACCTATTTATTGACCATAATGTCTTATCCAGTGCATGATTACTGAGCATATAACATGGTCATGATTGTGACTTTGTTCTAAAGCAGTCTACACTTGGTTTGATACAATGGCCTTGTAGTGTTCTTTACTGTTCCTTATCAAATTTACTCAAGTTTTATTTATCAATGTAGTTAATTGTAGTGCATGGAGGATGAATGTGTTCCAAATTCATAAAATGTCCTGGAGACATCATGTGCAGTGCAGTCCATCATGCATGTATGTAGCAATGATAATTATATATCTACTTCCCTTTGGCAATTTTGGTTCGTTTTTTTTTTCTTTTTTGTTCAACTAATATCAACTGTTACTTTTTCAAATATTCATTACATTTTTGTGTACTTATGTGTTTAATTGAGGTATTTATAATACTGGTTTTGACTATTTTTGTTTTGTTTTATTACTTCCAGTAAATCCGAACCCAGTGGCACATTTTTATCTATAAGACAAACTCATGCTATTCGTTTGTTTAGGTAGTCTGATTTAATGAGTGTATTGCAAACAGTAGCCCATGAATTCTGAGCAAATGTGTATATAGGTATGAATATACAACTGTCATATCAGTTTTATTGGTTATGAGTGTGTTTCCGGCTCCTCTGCTTATTTTCTCCACATTGAGGATAGTAATCTCTTGATGATTTTTAGTTACATACAATATACAATATTTTTTATTTATTATACATATTTATGATCAACTGGTAGGTGCTTCATACAGATTTATCTGTTTTCATTATTTTCTATGATGACATTATATAAGAGAGTGTAAAGACTAGTTCTTGTTTTATACCAACATTATATTAGCAGAGGAATTCATATTATTTTATATGATAATATTGAAATAATTATTTTTTTTTGCAAGTTACAAATTGCACTAAATACAATTAACAAAATTGTGAAAAGTGGGTATGAATAAAAAAAATATCTTTCTGGACTATAACTGTTGAATATGTGAGTTTATAAGTAATACTTATATTCTTGAAAAATAGATAACTCACATAATTTGTATAGTGAATGCCAGTTGCAAAGTTTGTAACAAAAAACTCAATTAATTATAAAATATGTCGTCTTGTGCTGGACTTGGTGTGAATGTTTTTATTGAGATACAGATAATTATACAATTGGAGCAAAAAGTCTAAGGTTGTTCCAGTAATTTAATATAATATGATTATTATTAATATTTAATTTAATTTATAAACATAGTATATGAGAGCTATGGCTGAAAAATGGTATATATTGTTTTTCTGATATTGAATGTCATTAAACAGAGCAACACAAAAAATGAATAACTGTTACAAAACATAGTATTCTATAGTGGTTGTCTAGTAGTACAAATGTAATTTCATATTTACTAATTTGTAACACATTACACATAAATTTTATTTTTCTTCTCTTTATGGATTTAAATTATGCTGAATCTCACACTTCACTGTGCAGTGTATGTGTATGCATGCATGCGCATGCACTGTGCTTAAAAATCGGTACAACATTTTCCCTTGACATATTAATATATGGATAATTGACATTCAGTACCTAACACTATGGACATTAAAACAAGTAATATTGAAATCTTTTCTCAGTTTGACCACAGATTTTGTGTTGTGTGGCACACATATGGTAGTGCATGTAATTATTTTTTTTAATTATTTCATTGTATTTCTAATGCATATTATATAAATATATCAGCTTTCTGCATTCCTACTTTAACAGTCCCAAATTTTAGAATGGATACAAAGTTTTTGCTTCACACAATAATATTATATAGATACTATGTTTATTAGTGGAGTTTGTGAAACCTTGGACACTGGGGGGCGAGCTATGTATCAAACAGTGGAACCTCGCTCCCCTTGACATGCAATGTGGATCACAGTATTGTGAAAATAAAACTATACAACATTTGTTAAATCATTAGAAACTGACATTATAGTGAATTATTTTGACATTTAATCAACATTTTGGAAAAATAGTTTATAGGACTAAGTGAGATATTTATTATAGATATTTCTTGCACAATAATTTAATATTCAAATATCATACAGACATTTGTTTGTTATAAGTATAAGATATTGGTTCTTTACATATTATAATTTATGCATATCCTAAATATGGGAATATAAGGCAAATCATTTTAGTACTGTCCTAGTTGTGTCCCCATTAGTAATACATGTACAGTTGCATATTTCTTGGCAGTAGATATAGGTAAAAGACCTCTGGCATTTGTAGAAGTTATTATTAATAATTTATAAAGAACAATTATTTGTAAATCGGGTCAATAGTATCAGTAAAATATTAAATTTTGTTGTAATTGAGTTGATGTACACATATGTATGTACATACAAATGTATAACATATTAGTAAAATATAACAATTGTACTTGGAAGTTAATACACAGTTTTTATTTATACAGGAGAGCAGAACGTGCAACTGTGTATCATCCATTTCACACAAGTGTAAGTAGTGAGTCTAAACTATTTACAAAAAGAGCTTGATATTTGTTGTATTATTTAGTAAATGTTTGTGTGTAGTAACATGCTTAACTATCTTTCAATGCATTCTTGAAACTTACATCAGCACATAATTCATCTCATTCATAATGCTCATGCAATTTTCAACAGATGTTTACATTTGCAACGTTGGATCACATTTCAACACAATGGCTACCCATTCTGATATAACAAAACAATGATTTAATTTTCAGTTTCCACCCAGGAAAATGGACCCATCATGCTCAGGTGATGTATTTGAAGGCACTAGTCGAGTGTCCTTCGACAACAGTGAGAGCAAGACTGATAGAGACGTCAATATGGCAGAAAGGAGTGCCTCTCCCCAGACAAGTGGCAGGCAACAAATAGATGATATAGAGAGGGAGGACTTTGATGAAGAAAACAGAATTATTAAACAATGTTCTCGTATGATAGTTGATAGCAAAATTACTGCCCCACCACACTACCCTGGACACATATCCAGTGCAAACTCTAGCTTAGCATCTAGCTCAGAGACTATATCCGCATTGTCTAATCTCATGACTGATTACAGTATGCCAGGGTGCAGCAAAATGTGGCTAATGACAGTAATGCAACTATCAAAAACATGATCCGGTTCCAATGCCTCGAGCATCGCTAGCACCAGTTCTGATAGCACCAAGGAGTTCTCAGTCCCATCAACTTCAAATGCTGAGAAACTTCTTGGCCTAAATGACAGCAGAAAAAATGAGGCAGGCAGTTCTCGGTCCTCGGTGAGTGGTGAAATGCCTACCAAAACCACCACATTTGTATTCATACTTATGGAGCTATAACTCCTGCCCAGTACTTAGTTCATAGCTACAAGACCAATAGTTTGCATTAGGCACAACACTGTTTTCAATTTAATGCATTGAAAGTTCATATTATGTTTTAGGGGTTTATTGTGATAGACCTGCAATATGTTGTTGATGTTGCTTGTAAAGATTCAATGTTTGTGATGTCATTATTGCTTCGTAGGCTGTATTTATTGTAGACTTTGTGTTTACAGTAAATAATAAAATTGACATATTGTGTGAAGATTTTTCTGCTTAAGAACTCTGTGGGCGATCCTTATCTTCATCCAGCGTGATCACAGTTGCATTGAAATGGAAATGGTCATAAAGCCTTTTGCAAATAGTTGAGATAATTTATCATGTATTGATTGATTGATTATTGATCATGGATTAGCTGCTCCAGTTTTATTTAGCCTGTTGGGAATATGCGAGGTAGTCATTAAATCAATCCAGGGTTGTTTGATAATTACTCATGTTGATAATGATATTTTGTTCCAGAACTACATGCAATACTACGATGGCGATGAAGACTCCGATGACGAAGTCACCGAAGAGTCCTGGTGCACTTGTTTGTCTTCCCACGAGGTAAGTATGAAATACATGCATAAAATTAAACTAATATTATCAAGAGATGGATATACTCAAAAAATGCTAAAACATTTCGAAAATTCTTCCACAAAAAAAGTTACATTAGCTCAGTTTATCCTAAGATTGGGTGATGCAGATAGAGCCGCAAGTAAAATCAAGTGTAAATATAGATATAATGGAGTGTGGGCTATTACTTATAAATATTCATTGTACAGGACGACGACGAGGAAGATGAGGGAGATCCAGAACCTGAGAGGCTTTGGGTGAGTATGTATAAATATATTAAGGATTTTAAATTGTAGACTAAGACTTTATAACATGAATTTGTCGCATAATGGCAGTTCAACTTGGTAGTAGTGGTAGTGGTAGATCTCTTATATGAGAGTCCGCCTGGGTAGGTACCACCGCAATGTCAATTTCTGCCGCCAAGCAACAGTGTGTAGTCATTGTGTTCCGGTTTGAAGGACATTGTAGCCAGTGTAACTAATTGACATAATGACACTTAACATCTCACGTCCCAGGATGGCGAGCGCAGTGGAAAACCAAACAATATTTTGTATTTCAAGGTGTTGGATGGTGTTTCTACTGTTCATGGGCGGTAATATCGCTTACCATCAGGCGAACGGCAAACTCGTTTCGTCATTCACAGCAGTAAAAAAATTATATATTATATTTAATTTATTTTTCCTAAAGCACCATGTAATAAAGGGCATTCAAATTGGGGACCCAATAAGAAATTTCGTCTGTTTTACGTAGCTGTTAAAGTATTAACGATTTAATGCAATGCGAGATTATTTTTTATTTCTTGGAGTGTCAATAAAGATGTGTATTAAAACAAAGTTTAAAATCTAATCTTAACAAATATTGTGTCAATTTTATATATAGTTAGTCAAGTAATTTCCATTTAAATTGTATCAATGTAACGTGTCCGAAGACGTTGAATAAATAAAAATTAAAGAACATGAAGTGTTTACAGCGTAAATGCGTGGGAATATTTAGGAGAGCATTCATTCGGATATATTATGTCAATGATTTTTTTTTATATATTTTTTTTTATTTTAGTCGTTAAGCAAATCAGTTTTATAACATTTTTGTTGCAATATATTTTGTTGTTGTCTAGACATAACTGGTTTACAGTGGGTAATTCATGAGTATCGTTAAATGTAATGCAAAGTAAGAAACAAATCTTCACTGTTCTTTTACTTTATCAGTTTTCACAAGTTAAGTGAGTTTATAATTTCTTAATTGCGACTTAACACTTGAAATGTAAATACTCGTAAGGTGTTCGCGTGTCAAATACGACTCCAGGCGAATTTCAAAGAAAAATCTATTACAATAAATTTGCTGAATGGATTCCTCTGAATTTGTTAACATAATTAGCTACATACGTTAAGCAACTTGTTTTCTCGCTGACGCTCATATATTTCCAATACTTATGTGTCGAAACTAGTGCATTCCATATTGGAGACCACATATTGCACTCAAAGATTACAATAGTTGACGCACGATATCTGTGCCGTCTAAAACGGACATATTGTATTCATTATTTAATAATCTAGTCATTCTAAATAATATAACACCTAATTTATGTATATAAATACATATATGTGTCTTATCGTATATCAGATGAATTTTGTCTAGAAGCTTTTCAATAAATTATTATTTAGATATCCCGTTTTAAATGCCATATTATCAAATACTAGTATGTACCTATCATCAATATTGTGGTACAATGTAAAACAAGTTTAAATTGAAACAATTTTATTGAACTCATTTCACTTGGCTGGATATTGGCTCATTTTAACTGTTTATCTGATGAATTACCTCGTTTCAGTTAAGGGAACAATCAAGCTTAAAACAACAACCCAGTTGACCCACCCGCGTAAAATTCGCCTTAGAGTCGACCCCAATTATTTCTATTTCCCTCATTTTACTGTTATACGCGTTTCTTAAATTTTACATTAAAATTTTAAAGTTGTTACGTAATTTTTCTTGTGGTGAGTGGTGAGTGGTGATTGTAATATTTGGTTGATTGCAGAGGAAGAGACGCTATGAGCCGCAGCCGCCCACTTCGACCAAGCGATTCTGCTCGGACACCACGGCGGGGCCTAGTCAGGGGAGGTGCTGGCCGACGCCCATACAGAGCGTCAGTGGGCTTCAGACACACGCCCACACAGGGCTCGCCTGAAATGAAACAATGGCTCAATAAGTAAGCTATGAGTATTAGAAATTTATTTATCGTATCATTTTGAAAATGTTTTGTGTAGCTGCAGAAATGTTCGAATTATATTGGTGAATCATCTTTATGATATACCAGTGTTTGTAACTTAGGACTTTACAATATATTGTGATAAATGTTTTTTATTGTTGCAGATTCCAAACTTGGACCAACACCGAGAAATTTCAAGCCATTGACGCGCTTAATCAGCTGCTGCTCTGCAAGCCACGTGCGACACATGATGAAGTCGATCGAGCCTCTGTTTCAAAGAGATTTTATCTCCCTTCTCCCCAAGGAGTTGGCACTTACTGTGCTTGGCTACCTTCAACCTAAAGATCTGCTAAGGGCTGCTCAAACATGCCGGTATTGGAGGTAAGATATATATTGGTTATTTATTGGAATGTTTTACACTTATTCACTCAGTAAACATCAAGGGCCTTAGATTGCCTCTCACCAATTTTCCCGCTGGGCATCACATACTTATGACTTTATGTTAAACAATAACGAAAAGTGTTTAGTGTCGAGAAATGCTCTCAGTGATAACTCTTGATTTATATACTAATCGGGTACAGGCGAATAGTGGCGAATTCGAGAGTGTAAACAGCATATTCGGGTGTATTCGTTACTCATAACTCATAGCCATAATATATTGATGGATGAGTTATTCGCCTATAGCAGGTATCGCGAACAGATGGCACGTGACAAAATAATTCGGACACGCAAGTAATATGCTAAACCATGTACATGTATCTGTCTTTGGGTTTCACTTCGCTTAACATCAGGTACTGTAGAACCACTTAGGCGAGCCCTTATAAAAAAAAGCCATAAAAAGTCTATCGTAGTCTGTCAATAAGTTTGTCGGGGATACCCTTTGTAGTAAGTTCTCCGTGAGTGCTATTTCTGTCTACTGACGCGTCAAAACGCACTTCAATAATTACTAGCTCAT
>NW_023593864.1:0-19012 GCF_014839805.1 Manduca sexta
TTATAGAAACGCATACAATTTACATTACCAAATACAGGGAAATCGGTTAAAGGCGTCCAAACTGTAATAGTTTTCTAAAGATCTTGGGAGGATTTATTCGCTGTTTAATAAATTCAATTTATTGTTCTTTTTTTTGTTTGTAGGTCTAAGTATAATGCCTTTATATTCTAAAATTGATAATGTTGTAGGGTTGTTCTGAGTTCGGTCTTAAACTTAATGAACAAGTTTGGTCTTTTTCAATTTGTGAGCTACTTTATCACCAAACACTCATGGAACGTATAACGTACCAACTGCATTTATTCTACTCTTAGCGTTGGCTTTTTACAATACAAATAAAGATATATTGACTTCTGTTCCAATTTTGTCGTAGATTCGGCACCGGTTTCTGCTTCACGGTGGTATACGCTGCTCTCCTCACGAAGACCAACAGAATCTCCCGGATCTTCAACGCCAGCAAGCACTCGGCTAAGCGCCCAATACTGATATCACCAAGCTCGCAGCTCGCCATCTGCGCTGCGCTGGTTTCCATACAGGTAACGAATAGATATTATTCTGGCACTGCCTCGGTGGCGTAGTTGTACTGCATGCGCGGACGGCACTGCTCTATCCTGGTTTCAAATCCTGGGTCGGGAGAAGTGATATTTGGGTTTTTCTGCTCAGTGTCAGCCCGAAGTCTGAAATTTGTGCCATATATGGCGATAGGCTCACCCACTATAACATCTTGGGACGGAACACATTTGGCGAAATATCGATGCCCTGGTTGCGCTTCTGCATACCCCTCCAGAAATAAATGCGTGATGTGTGTGTATTTTTCTACAACTACACTTGGTGCATATTTCTTTCCTCACCTTCTTTTTCCCCTTCGAATAGTATTGTCTATGAGCATTGAGCAGTCGTAGTTCATCAAGCTTGCTCGTCTGGTATTCATTCATATAAAAGAGTCATCTGCATTTACGTACTTTATTCTAACAATGACCCACCATCCGCAGGTCCTGATCGTGGTAGTATGGATGATAGTAGCACCAGCTCGCGCCATGTTCCACTACCCCACCAGGGAGGACAACATGCTGGTGTGCGACTCTTACGTGGACGCGTCCTATATGATCGCATTTTTCTATCCAATCGTGCTGATCCTAGTGTGCACCGTGTATGCTGTGCTGACCAGGAAGATTCCGGAGGCATTTAACGAGAGCAAACATATTGGTAAGTAGATACAGATGTTTGTGGCAGAGATCTATTTCATGTCGCCAGTTATTTGTCTTTTTTGCTTATTTATGCAGATGGTAGGATATATTTTATATCCGCCCCGACAGCGACCACTGTACACAGGGTGTTAAAACCCACAATAATGGCCCAGAGGTGTGTCGCGTTCCGGGATCAGCCTGATTATATCCGGTTCCAGCCGACCGGCATAATTGTGTTGAATGCCGGGGAGTAATCATCTCTCGTCATCATCTATCAACATTTTATTGGACCCCACTTCATTTAACATCAGGTGTAGCGGGGTCACTATGCATGAAAAATAAATGTATATAAAATGATATGAAACCGCATAAAATGTATGGGAATGATCCCATCGATATGTCTAGCGCTAGGAGAAGTTATTCTCATACATAACATTAGCGTTAACGATTGTAGAAAGACGTGTTAACTACGGCTCTAGATCTTACAAAATACTATATATTATAATAGACTTTTTTTTTATTACTTTGAATAACGAGACGAGCTTGCGGTTTGTCTGATGGTAAGCGATACGCCCGCCCATAAACAGTAGCAACACAGCACAACACCTTGAATTACAGAGTATTGTTTGGTATTCCACTGAGCTCGCCATCTTGAGACATGAGATGTTAAGTCTTATTATGTTCAGTAGCTACAACTTTACTTTATCTTATTTAAATTGAAATTAAAAATATTGCATTTATCCCTCAGAAAAATATAACATGTCCTGAGTAGCTACGTAGTACAATTTATTTAACTTTTAATAGAAGTTTACTGAAACAACATGTTGGCAGGGAAATGCGCAACGAGTTAAACAAACGACGGCTGTATAAAACAACTTCCTTTGCTCTCCATGTTTCTAATTATGAATATTAATAGCAAACTTATTATACGTCTCGTAAGGCGGAACTTGAAACAATTCTTTAGTTGTTATTAATTTACATTTACTAATTCAATGAAATTTAATTATACCCAATTTGTAGCCAAGCCGGCAAATTACAAAAGCTTGATTATAAAAGATTTATTAAAGCCACTTTAAGCTTCAGAGACTTGAGTAAAGTGGTCAACTTAATGATAAATCATATGCAAAATCAAAAAGGCTGTCACTATCCCGTATTCACAATCTTGGTTGGATAACACATTGAGGCCTATGAGGGACTCGCGAACATTTCCTCTCCCACTTCACACCGCCCATCCTAATATTTTCCTCTTCCTTCCCCTTCACTTCCCCCCTATCCCTCCTCTTCCTCTCTTCCTCCAGGGCCTGCAGCCGCTAAGCCGGAGGGAACCAGTATACTGTTGGCAGGTTTCCCTCGGTGTTGATTACAGAGTCTGTACTTTAAAAAAAAAATAAGGGCTCGTGAACATTTCCTGACGCTCTCCCAAAAAAACCCTCAAGATCAAAACATGACCTACAATATAACTATTTTAATTTGATTTTAAGTTCTGTATTAAACCAATGATAAATTTTTCTGTGATAATACCGAAAAGAAAAATTGATATACATACATGACCGACAACGCCGATCATTACAACCCAAGCGTAAATCGGAAGTGGAGTTTATTAAAGCGAATAAGACATCCATTGTTCAGCATCCATTGTGACGTGACAATGCAATCAGACGCTTGTTGACGCCCGATTGTGCACGCACGCTCGTGCTCCGACGAAACTGCGTTATTTATCAGCCTAAGGCTGCCAGAGTTGACACAAGCGACTTAATAGCCGAATTAAGTCATGTGTGAAATTTTGAGCGTCACTGAGTGTTTAAGCCATTTTAATTGCTGTGCTTTTGTTTATACTGGCAAAGGATTCTGATATCATTGAGGATTCAATTATTTGTCACATTATTTTTGCGTGATTGTAGACTTTTAGTATTATATTCAACATTCTTACCTAGGAGCAAGTTATCAAGCAAAGCACTTGAATGACTTCATTAACAATCATCAAATACCACTACAATATAACTTCTAACCACACTACGACCTGTCAAAGCCGAGTTTGAAAAAGATATATCGCTGGTAAACGATTGCCAGATCTAGCAAAAGTGCCAAGTTACATCTAACCGTGTTTCCTCCATTTGATAGATCAGGACGTGACCCAAAAATTTCATTGTTTCAAAGATAAATGGTTTTACCTCGGCATAGAATATTTTTACGATTTCTTCTTCGTTCTAGCGACATTGAAAGCTTTTAGGTCGATTATATTTCTAAATGTAAAATGTCTGTGCATTTTATCTGGAGCATGGATAGTTTTTACTAAAATTTATTGTATTTTGTTGATCTTGGACGACGTCCAGTTGCTATTGTCTAAAAATTATGTAGCAAATAGTTAGGTTATAGGGTAAATAGCTCTTTTATCGCCAATTCTTGGCAAGGAACCGATGTAAAATTATTGGATTTCAGCAAACGCATAAGAAAGTTCTTCAGTGGTTATACAGATTGTTATTTGTCTATCTACGATTTTTGTTATATTATTTTCTATGTTACATTATTGAAATTAAACTAATTTTCGGATTCTATCGCGGTGTTAGTATTTTATTTTCTCCCGACGTTTCGAAGACTTTGCAGCCTTCATGGTCTCGGGGAGGAAACGTCGGGAGAAAATAAAATACTAACACCGCGATAGAATCCGAAAATTAGTTTAATTTCAATGTCTAACATTCGCGTAAACATAAGAAATCATTATGTTACATTATTATTCATCTGGGATTTTGCTTATCCATAACTTTGCTAATCTCATAAATTTATATCTTTGATTTTACTCTGATCATATTTTTTTTTTATTGCTTTTGTATTCCACTTTGTATTGTTAAGTATTCCACTGCGCTCGCCATCCTGACATGAGATATCAAGTCTTAATGTCCAGTAGTACACCAGCTACAAATAATAATGTTTGTATTAAAATAGAATAAATATATATTACTTGCATTCCCCTTAACTGTGGCGGCCCTAAACAATGCGAGGCCCCATACGAAAGCAAAAAGAAACAGACGCGAGGCCCCGGGCAGAGTAAAAAAACGTTCCCCTGTTTTAACAGTTTCGTCGGTAAGAACGTAAAAAAAAGGTCCTGCGAAGCATCGCGCGAGGCCCCGGACGGTTGCCCGGTTCGCCTCCCCCAAAGGCCGCCTCTGCCCCTTAGCAGTCTATCCATCTGATTAAAAATATCATGAACTGTTTACATCTAAAGTTTAGAAATAAAACCGTAACCTTGCGTGTTAAAATAATTACATCACAGTCTTTGATTTAGTATATCTAATAATTTAGGCTGTAGTTGAGGTTACTTAATTAATTATATCATCTATACTGAAGACATAAAAGACGCCATTAATTATAAGTTGTATTACGTACTCGAAAGGTACCTTAAATTTATCATCAGATGCTTTCAATATGAATAAGAAGTTCTAGAAATTTACGTTAAAAGCATGTGTTTAATAAACCAAAGTTAAAGATTGACAAACAATTGACTTCCCTTTCCTATCCAAGTCAAGTGAAAGACATAAACCAACATAAATGAAAAACTTGACGTTTTATATAAGTAATAAGAATTAATTGGCTGTATATTCGCTTTGTAATAGCCTCATATTGGACATTTCAGTTGGAATATTGTTGATATTTTTCTCAGACCTACGGCACGAAATCCACTAAAATATTTAGTACTTAATTTGTGCCCGATATGCCCCGAGTGACGTCATTAATTTTACTGCACAGTATTATAGATTGTCAAATAATATAGTAAGGGTCTGTTCTTCAATATCTCAGTAAATTTATTAGCCGACCAAATACAAAAGTAACACTCATTAGAATCTAACTATGCCAACCCAAATATATGATAATAAAAAGGTTACTATTTATTTTACTGTTTAATATTATAACTATCAAATAAAATTTACTTGAAAATTGTGAAAGCACTTGTCGAAATTAACGTTAACCAATTATCGCGAGACATAAATAAACATATAACTAGAACGTAATATATTTATTTTTTTATTAATAAATATCTTGCACATTATTTTAAGATCATAGTAGTACTGTTAGTAATACGCATAGTATAATAATTCCATTGCATAATGCATGCTTTTAAAATACCTACAATATTGATTCCTTCCTAACCGAATTTCGGCCACGGCGACCAATTTCAAAGAAGATCAGCCAAGGACGCAAAAGATATTATAGTGCACAAATATGTGCGCAATATACAAGTACACTCTCTGTCCCTTCACACTCATAGTCCAGTGAGACAGCAATCCGACATGACCGGAGAGATAAGGCGCTTTACGTGCTTTCCGAGGCACTTATCACACCGCCAACTTCCTAACTCCGAGCTGCGACTGAGTAACTTCTTTAAGATGGATAAATCCAGTCACAAATATTTTGGCCCGACCCGAGATTCGAACCTAGGACCTCATCGCGGTAATTGTACTCGCACTGTATATATACAATAACAACTATGCCACCGAGGCAGTCAAACTACAATAACACCTGTGCCGTTAATAAATTATCCTGCTACATTTTTAGATCTATATCGTGCAGCTGAGCCATTGTAATCAACGAAATTGCCAGCCAGCCACAACATAGTTCGGCAACTAAACCAATTGAGTTGTGGTCTCCACTAGAACATTGCGGGCCAACTTTTAACGTTCTTTTAATGATGTTGTTTGAATTATGTGACTTTCAAAATAAGGTCCTTGGCTATATTATTAAATTACAAGTGAAACGAGTTTTTGTCATGTCAAAAAGGAATTGTCATTTAGTAGCACGAGGCATTAATATAAATATTTTAACCAAAATTCAATTCAAATCGCAATCAATAGTGAGTCATATGCTACAGAGTTAGGAGTCTACAAATTAATGTTTATTACCGATCGATATTGTTGGGTATTGTGGGTAATACTATGATAATACTATACTATACTATGCGTATAAAAAATATTTTGTGTACCGTCACCACTTAGTTGATTCGCAATAAATGGCCTGTGAACCACCGTTCGTGTTTTAATACGAAAATCTTACTGATATCTATGGTAAAATTATAATTAGGATCTTAATAAACGCTAAACTCTTTGAACACAGAAATTAGTTCCTCGACAGTTACTAAAACAAAATTGTTAGGACATAAAAGACGTATGAGCGCCTAACAGCAAACATCGTGTTTTATGACTTAAACATTTCGACAATTTCAATTTACTAGATTCTCTCTCTTTGAGTCATTAGATTATATAGTTATCATCATGATATTCAGATTATCTTTCTTTTCTTCTCTGATACAAGAGGACCTCAAACGATAAGCAAAATAAGCGACTAATGAACTATATTAATTATGCTTATTAATTATTATCCCCTTCTAATAGGTCTGGAAATTTTAGGATAGTCCAATGTTTAAACATCAGAATAAACGACTAATGAACTACATTAATGATGATTATTAATTATTCTCCGCTTCTAATAGTTTTGTAAATCTTTGGGAAAGACCTATGTTCCTGATGTTGATGATAATGAAGAATACTTATTTCCAGGCTTCACGATGTACACGACGTGTGTGATCTGGCTCGCGTTCGTGCCGCTGTACTTCGGCACCGCCAGCCACGTCCCGCTGCGCGTCACCAGCATGGCAGTCACCATCTCGCTCAGCGCCAGCGTCACGCTCATCTGCTTATTCTCACCCAAGGTAAGCTTTTCATCTATTACCACCGTAGTGCACGTTTTTTTTTTAATTATATATCCTCAGTTTTACATTCCAGACGACTGCGTCTGAATAACTGTATTCAGCTCAAAATAAGAAGCTTGTTATATAATTTACGACTGTTTTGGCATTGTTAAATACCAGATTTGCCTTTAATCAAACCAAATAATAAAAATAGGTACAAAAGAATTAAAACTCGTCTTAAATTGAGAAAACTAGCAGGAGCTAGTTTATATTCCCTATTATCAAGCATTAAATGTAATAAATTCGATCAATATCAAGTTTTGAACATGTAAATGATTGTTCCAGCTGTACATAATCCTGATCCGTCCGGAGCGGAACGTGCGCCAGAGCATCATGCCGGTGCGGTATAGCCGCAAACCGCCACCGACGCACGCAATCACTACACAGAACAAGAGTGAGTACATTACTATTAATATATTTTCACCTGATGCTAAGTAATCACAAATTTTGTTGGCTATGGACGAAGAAGGTGTCCAACAAAAGCCGTTCTGATGACCTTCATAAATTTAAATTTACTCCAAAAACATTGATTGATAGTTGAACAAACGACTTTATTTTAAATTTTGCCATCATTCAATTTTGATATTAAATCATAGTTCTGATTGGTAATGTACCACAAACGTCTGCATTTGTATTTGTTTTAGTTATAGTTTAGCAGTAATCTTGATACAATGGGAATACCCCGTGATCCGGTTTTACACCAACTCACTTACATAAATAAAATTGCATAAAGGGAGGATGATTTGTAGCTTATTAATATTAATCTACTTATTTTAAAAACAACAAATACTTAGTGTTTTTCTTTTTCTTTAAGATACGAGCTGCTATTCAAATAATTTAAATTATAATGTTCAAATTCCAGAACCACCATGTGCCGACAAAGAGACCCAGACCGATCCAGCAGACTTCAAACTATCAAATGGACGGGTCGTTGAAGCAGAGAAGGAGAAACCAAAAGAGAAAGCGAAAGAAGAGAAACAAGAAACAAAACCCGCTCCCAACAACATCAACGATGCTTCCATTCCAACAGTTAAAGAGAGGAACGTAACTTTATAGCAAAGATTTTCTTCCAAATCTCTCAATGAGGCAAACGTGAGAGATAAAATTGTTTTAAAGAAGAAGAGTTGCTCATGCAGGATGAAAGAACGGAAACCAGTTATAGTATAATGTATACATTTACCGTATTTTTATAGAACTTGCAGATTGTGTGAAACTATGAATTACCTGTTGGGTAACTTTTGAATTATTCAGGAGAAG
This sequence comes from Manduca sexta, assembly GCF_014839805.1. Taxonomy (NCBI): domain Eukaryota; kingdom Metazoa; phylum Arthropoda; class Insecta; order Lepidoptera; family Sphingidae; genus Manduca; species Manduca sexta. The sequence continues at coordinate 8,182 of NW_023593864.1, forward strand.
TAAATAATAAGAATTCACCTGAGTCAAAATCATGGGGAAATATTTTGTTGTAACCGCAAGTTCTATCAAAAAACACTGTTGGGTAGACCGCTTTCGATGTACATATTTATCATTGTAGCCATCGCTTGCCAAATGTCTGACATAGTCGTGTACATATCGAAGTACATATTAAATGACTTCCTGACGATATTTTTCTTCAATATAATTTAAGGGAGAAATTTCGTATGGAACAAGGAAGGCTGAAGATTTTAACGATTTTAAAAATAATAATCGTAGTCGAATATTAAAAGGACTGTGATTTAAATTTTTCTGTATATAAATTTGTATATAATTCCCATCATATCCTTATGTATATATTAATCTTGTATATACACATACGAATGAAGACGTATAGTGATCTTTATTGTACATAGGAATTTGGACTTAAGGCATAAGATTTAAGGTTGACTTTGATATACCTATCATAATCTAATATCATGTATTGTAGTTTAAGGTAAACATTTTCAGGGTAGAGCTTTGAGCCAGGACATTGGGGACATAAACGTTAAAAAATATTTTATTTGAGACGATTTAAATTCTCAGATACAGTAACAATAAGATTTTTGCCTGTATACTTAGTTAACAGCTTTTGCCTTGTGCGATCTTGATATTTTTAAATTGCGTAGCGCAATGGCGATTAGGAAGCTTTAACTAGATTAAAAAAGTAATAGAACCATTATTTAAAAGGCTTTTCGCAGTATATTATCTATGTAAAAATTTTATTAATTAATTATAATCATGAAGCATAGATATAGTGTCCCTTATAAAACGCAAAATCTATGAATGTCTGCAATGAAGCTGTTAAATCATTTTATTGTTTCATAGATTTTAGGTGTTATAAAAGTTGTTTGTTTAGAATAGCAGACAGATATTTATAGATTTTGGATTTTTTTAATTCTAATAAATTTAGAGATAATGTTAAATATTATTTAAACTGTCTCCATTGTCTTGCTCTCCCTGGGAATGTTTAAGAATAAAATAATATCATAGTGTAATCATATTGTTAAGTAATCCTAATAAAATGTTTTGATGTTTTTGGATATTTTATTATTTACACAAAAAAGAAAGTGATTATTGAAAAACCTAGCTAAATAAAAAAAAAAAATATTATAATATGATCACTTACCATCCGATGTAACACACGATCATATTTTATTGTTGCACCGCCCTATTCCTTTTCTATAGAAAAGTGAAAAAATCTGCGTAAATAAAAACTTTTTAACATAATATTATATATACCACCTTCAATAAACACTAAAAACCAAAAACTACATATTTAACATGAGGTACATAGTTAAGTGCCCTACTACCCTTTATCCTACTGTTGTGACTACTTTAAACAATGGATCATAAGGTGTGGTATGACACATTTACTGCGAATCAGTTAATGGTTCTTTGTATTGGTCACGCCACCAATATCCCCACCTCCACATATTGTAAACAATAGTCGAGTATAAATACGAGGCTCTGCGAAGCCTCAGACGAATTCATTCTTGTAACGTTCATCTGTTAACATGTAACACCGCTCAGTTAATTATAAAAAAATATATTTTATTTTTTTAAGACAAAACGCTCACTCGTTATTTGACTGGCGCAGTCGGGTCGGATTAGTTCGCGAATACTTGGAAGACACGAAAATTGGTCACCATACTACGTCGCTGAAGAACTTTTCCACAACCAGAACAAACAAATTTGTCAATTAACGCACGACGCAAAAAACATTTGAACTAGAAGAATTCCGGCATGGCAAAGAGAAGTCTAATGTGAGTAAACTTTTCACAATTTCCTTTCCATGTGCCCATTCCTTAAGTAACTGGACTAACAATTGCCAATTGAAACTTAGGAATCTGTAGTATATTCGGTCAACATTGCCGAACTAATACTTTTTTAGCGCCGAAGATTTGGACAAACATTGCCATTTCTCGTTGTTTGATTATTTTTTTTTAAAAAAAGGGATTTAATTTATAAAGGATATTTTACCTTTGAATTATTATTATAGGATATTTTCCTAGTGTTTTTATTGTTAAACTTAAAAGAGTTTAATTATTTGTGACCATGAGTCAGATACAATTAATCCCGAAAGATTTTTTGAGTATCATACCAAAATATGATGGTGATGATAAATTATTGAACTTATTTATTAAGAAATGTGAATATGTTCTTGATAATTTTAAAGGGAACAATAACCCTGTTCAACAAACATATGCGTTCCACAGCATAACAAGTAGATTGATAGGAAAAGCTGCAATTTTGTACAGCGAAAGAAATATAGACAACTGGGATAGTCTAAAAGAATTGTTAATTCAACATTTCGGAGATCCTAGATCGGAAGCTTGTATAGCATTAGAACTTGAGAGTATAAAAATAAAACCTCAAGAAAGTTATATCGAATTGTGTCATCGTATCCAAAATGTACGTAGTTCACTATTCGCAAAAGTAAATTTATTAGAGGACGAAGGGCTCAAAGCAGCTAAAATGATTATCTATAATAATACCGCCTTTGAAACATTTTTGTATAATCTAAGCGACGACTTGATTAATTTTATAAGGCTTAATAAATGTAAAGTCCTTGAGGAGGCATTAGAAATTGTTACTGAAGAAGTCAATTTCCAAAATAGGTTGAAAAGTAAGAAGGGAATAAAACAGCCCTCTACTAGCACCAATAATGCCCAACAAAGTAAGATGCCACAACAAACATTTAAGTTTGGTACCCCTCAAAATAATTATAAAGGAAGCAATAATCCGCAATTCAAATTTGGGATTCCAAACCAAGGAATGAAAGGCCCAAATGCGATTATGGCACAGAAACCGCATCTTAAGCCGGTGTCACAAAATTTGCCTCAAACGGTGAATAATTATAAGCAGTCAGGATTCTTTAAAAGAAATCCTAACCAGCAATTTAAATTTGGTATTCCACACGCTCAGCAGACTAACGATGTCTCCATGAGAACAGTAAGGAATAACCATATGAGGGATGTTAGGGCAAATAATTCAGTGGAGGAACAAGGAGAAATTCCACCCCCTGAAAATTTTATAGAAAGAGCCTCAAGAGACAAGTTGAGATAATCAATACAAATTGTAATAGTATTTTAAGGTTACCACACATTTGGTTGCCAGAAATTAATGCTATATTCATGATAGACACGGGTAGTTCACGTTCATTTATAAGTCCGAACAAAGCATGGGACTACTATAGCAAATATATATATCCTGAATCATTTGAGGTCATAAGCACCCATGGCAGGAGTGAACATAAAGAAGTGGCTGAGATACCACTAATGAAAACATTTAAGTCCGATCTAGCGCACAAGTTTTATATCTACGATGTGGATAGTAGATATGATGGTTTATTAGGTTCAGATCTATTAAGAGATCTAGAAGCCAATATAGATATGAAAAATAAGTGTTTAATCACTAAAAGTGCAAAAATACCAATCATATATGAGCCTTGTAGGGACAATATGGTTTACAATAATGAATATATGGATGTAGATCCCACAGTCGAGGAAATACTCGAAAATAACCTTTTAAAATTAAGGTTAGAGCACTTAAATAACAAAGAAAAATCACAGATTAGTAATCTTTGTTTCGAATACAAAGATATATTTTATAATGACCATATACCGTTGACATTTACAAGTCAGGTAAAACATAAAATTAAAACTGTTAATGAAGAACCAATCTTCATACGAGCGTATAGACACGCATATAAAGAAAACCAGGAGATTGAGAACCAAGTGAGGAAACTGCTAGACAGTAATGTGATTAAAGAATCTCACTCACCTTGGAGTGCTCCGGTACACTTAGTTCCTAAAAAGCTAGATGCTTCAGGAGAACAAAAATATAGAATGGTCATTGATTATAGAAGGCTAAACGATAAAACAGTCGATGATAAATATCCGTTACCCAATATTGCAGATCTATTCGACAAGTTAGGAAATGCTAAGTACTTTTCTACAATAGATTTAGCTAGTGGTTATCATCAGATTGAAGTCGATAAAGCTGACCAAGCAAAAACTGCTTTCACAACGCAGTCTGGTCACTATGAATTTGTTAGAATGCCTTTTGGTTTAAAAACAGCACCAGCTACTTTTCAAAGAACTATGGATAATGTTCTTAAGGGATTAATAGGTGTTGATTGTCTAGTATATTTGGATGATATCATAGTATATTCATCAAGCCTAGAAGAGCATATATTAAAGTTAAAAAGAATATTTGACAGATTACGTCAATATAATTTAAAAGTAACGCTAGACAAATGTGATTTTTTCAAGAAAGAAGTCTTATATTTAGGACATACAATTTCTAAAGAAGGTCTACAGCCAAATGATGACAAAATAAAAGCTGTTTTAAAGTTTCCGTTACCAAAAACGCAAACTGAAATTAAGAGTTTCCTAGGACTAGTAGGTTACTATAGAAAGTTTATTAAAGATTTTTCAAAAATCACTCAACCAATGACAAAATGTCTTTAAGAAAGAAGTAAGGTCAATATTACACAAGAATATATTGAAGCATTTGAAAAATGCAAGGAGTTGTTAACAAATGCACCTTTGTTACAATATCCAGATTTTGAGAAGACATTCCTATTAACAACGGATGCCTCAAATTATGCTATAGGCGCAGTATTATCACAGGGACCGATAGGCAGTGATAAACCAATAGCGTATGCAAGTAGAACTCTCAATGATGCAGAAACCCGCTATAGTGCGATAGAAAAGGAGCTATTAGCCGTAGTCTGGGCATGCAAACATTTTAGACCTTATTTATATGGAAAAAAGTTTATAATATTGAGTGATCATAAACCACTAGTATGGTTAAATTCGTTGAAAGAACCGGGATGTAGGCTTACCAGATGGAAGCTTAGGTTGTCAGAATTTGACTTTGATATAAAGTATAAACCCGGAAAGCAAAATAAAAATGCAGATGCATTATCGCGTATAAAAATTAACGCAATCGATAGTGAAGATAGTATCTCAATGATAGTAAATATGGACCAAAATCAGGATCCAGAAATCCAAAAATACCTCAAAGAAATAGATGATGAAGTAGAAAGAATTGAAAAGAAAAGAAAGCGTAGAGCTATTAAAAAGATTGCTTCAAAGAAATCAATTATAATATCATCGGACGAAGATGAAACAAAAAGTTTAGAAAAAACTTACCCTATACCGTCAATAGACAGTAGTATATTAAATGATACTAAGTCAGAATCTACTGACATAGTTACAGTGCATTCTGAAGAAAATACAGATGCAGCTGATATACCAATTTTACATGAAGCAATTGATACTAAACCTAATCAATTTTTAATATATAAATGGCATAGAAATGATATTTCAGTCAAAAATATTTCTAGGGACAAGCAGAAAGTGTATGAAGTACACATGCCCTTAAATAATAGTGAGGTAGTAAAGTCATTTTTAAAAGACTACGTAAAGCCTAAAACTAAATATTTTATTTATTTTGAAGATAAGCAACATCGAAGCATATTTGCTGATGTCATTGCTAAGTTGTTCAGAAAAGATTCTGTTAAATTTATTGAATGTACTGAAAGAGTCATTTATATAGAGGATGAAAACGAACAACGCGAGATTGTTCTAAAATACCACATAGGTAAATCGTGTCATAGAGGTATTAGAGAAACTATCACTCGTTTAAAAAGGACATACTTTTGGAGAAATTTGGATCATACTGTAGCAAGTATAATAAATTCTTGTGAAGTTTGCAAGAAAATGAAGTATGATAGGAAGCCAATTAAGCCAGAGTTGCAATTAACGCAAACTCAGTCGAAGCCTTTTCAGGAAGTTTTTATTGATTTATTTAGTATTGGAAGGAACATACTTCCTTACAATTGTTGATGCCTTTAGTAAATTAGGCCAAGCAATAGAAGTGACTAACAGATCTACCCCAGAGATCATAAGAGCACTTTTGAAATACTTCTCATATTATGGCGTTCCTAGTAAAATAAGTTCTGATCCAGGTACAGAATTTAATAATAATTTATTAAAAGAAATGTTAAATTTTTATAAAATAGAGTTGCATATTGGAACTCCACATAATCCAAACTCCATGGGTATAGTCGAAAGATTTCACTCTACTATATTAGAGATTTATAGAATTGCTAAATATGAAAGGAAGATAACAGATCCAGTATCAGTGATGACATATGCTATAATGTCTTACAATCACACTATACATAGTACAACTGGACTTACTCCTTTTGAAGTCGTATTTGGTCATACTGACGCAAACGATAATTTTAATGTAGATTTCAACAAAAGTTATACTCAGAAACTAGTGAATGAACATATAAAGAGAACGAAATATCTCTATAAATATCTAACAGATAAAATGATTCTTAATAAAGAGAAAATTAAAGATAAACGAGGAGGAGAAACTAAATTTAACATTGATCCAGGGGATACAGTGTTCATTAAAGGCGTAAATATACGCAGAAGCAAAGATAAACCTCGTTATCAAAAAGCAACAATCATGGATAATGTAAATAGGAACGTAGTCACTGTAAAAGGAAAACAGAAAGACAAAAAAGTTCCAATTAAAGACATTAAACGTCCTTCGCAGGTACGTGATGCTTCTTATGCAAGCAATCCAAAGCCTGGCACTTCAACTTCAGAAAATTGAAAACAATCCAGGTATACTACCAGTAAAGAGAGGAACAGCTTATATTAGCTATTATAACTGGGAGATTATTAAAATATTGAATCTAGAATTAATCCATGATAATATAGAGTATAACGTAAAAGAATATTATGATATTAATAAGTATTTAGATGAAAATCTAGAAGTTCACATGTTGGACGGTAATATTTTAGATGCCAAGGTGCAAACGGCATATATTTTAAACATAACTGTAGAAAGATATGAAGACTTAATACCAAATATCAGAAATAAAAGAGGAATATTAAACCCTTTAGGAACTGTATTGAAGGTTATTACAGGTAATTTGGATAACGAAGATGCTATTCGTTATGATACACTTATAAAAAGTATTCAGTCTAAACAAAATGCTATTAATAAAAGAATAACAGTGGTTTCCGAAATAGTGGATACACTTGTTGATTTAACTAATTCTACGAGAAATAATTTTATTGTACTGGGAAAAACCATAGATGAAATGGAGTTACTTTTAAATAAAACCCATTTTCAAAGAATTAAAGAATTAGTTATAAATACGTATAATTTATTAACCCATAATTTTCAAATATTATTATCTAGACTAGAAGAGGTCGAAACAATAATAGCATTTAGTAGACTAAACGTTTTACATCAATTTTATTTAATTATAATGAATTGTTTAATATTTTAAAGGATATCGAAAAGGTCGATAATCTTATTTTACCTGTAACTTATAAAAATCTTATTAATATAGAAAAACATATTAATATTAAAGCATTTGTGAAAAACAAACAAATAACGTTTATCCTATCAGTTCCTACGATACAATTGGAAATGTACAGTTATTATCAGTTACATCCTTTCCCAATGTTTAACCCAAACATAAATGAAACCCTACTAATAAACCCTAAATATTCCTTTATCCTCGTGAAAGAGTTGAAAATTTTAGCGCTCATGAAGCCATGTAAAGAAATCATAGAGGATAAATTTATGTGTCAGAGAATGATATATCCCCCCAACAAATGAGGATAATTGTATAATGGATTTAATGAAGTTTGCAGCCGGGCATAACTTCGTGTTCACCTATAAAAGTAACAGCGAAGAATATTAAATTTAAATCCATAACAAATAATAAATGGATAGTTTATACTGCAAACCATATTTTTATGAAAGAATACTGTGAAAATGATATGAACCAATATGATTTATTTGGCACATATACACTTATTTTAAATGAAGATTGCAGAATACAGTTGGGAAACATAACATTGAGGAAACGTCACTACCAAGGACAGCCAGCTGAAATTAAAAGGATGCCTGTGGTGAATCTACCGGAGATAACAGCGCACCCTAAGTTCCAGAAGACACCCATCAATTTGGATGATGTCGATATCGAAAATCTACAGCTGATGTCGAAAATATTAAAGGACAATAAAGTGGATAGTGATGAAGAAAAACAGTTAATAGTGAACACTAAAAGTGTTAGCATAGGCACTATTATAATTTACGTTATTTTATTGTGTATACTGGTAATACTTGTAATTAGATATAAAAATAGAATTGTATCAAACATTAGAAAACGATGTAATCAAAATCATCATCTTCGAACCTCAGATGACGATTTTGAACTAAAGGAGGGAAGAGTTAAGTGCCCTACTACCCTTTATCCTACTGTTGTGACTACTTTAAACAATGGATCATAAGGTGTGGTATGACACATTTACTGCGAATCAGTTAATGGTTCTTTGTATTGGTCACGCCACCAATATCCCCACCTCCACATATTGTAAACAATAGTCGAGTATAAATACGAGGCTCTGCGAAGCCTCGAGCAATTCATTCTTGTAACGTTCATCTGTTAACATGTAACACCGCTCAGTTAATTATAAAAAAATATATTTTATTTTTTTAAGACAAAACGCTCACTCGTTATTTGACTACATATATACTGATTACCAATTTTGGAGTCGATGACTAAATAAAATTGCTAGTGCAGCTAGATAAATACATAAACAAATCTACAAAAGCAATTTTTAATTTTAAATTAGTCACCGACTCCAAAATTGGTAACAGTATACATTTAAGAACAGGCTCTTGTAATTAAAACCTTAATCTCTTTGTATACGGTCTCACCGCACTATGCCAAACACATGTTGATCCATTTCTGATCCCAAATACACAAGGCTATCTATGTTGAGTAACGTAATTTTTATTTTTTGCTTTTTGAAGGCTTTACTTATATATTATTTGGCAAATTTATTTTTTGCTTTTTTATCTTAGTAAAAATATACAGTCGAATTAAGAACCTCCTTCATTTTATAAAGTCGGTTAAAAATTAGTATACGTTGAGGAAATCATAGTTGACGACATCATTTTAAGATTTTTCTGATGTGTCTCGTGGTCAAGGGTCAGAGGAAATTTATATAAGAGACCACACGGAAGCACCAGCTTTCTAATAAAAACGAATCATCTATGTAAATCGGTTTACCCAGTCAAAAAATATGAAATAAGAAATATAAAAAAAAATCATACCAATTGAGAACCTCCTCCGTTTTTGAAGTCGGTGAAAAAGAAGTTTTTAATAATTTTGAATTTAAATTCATATAAAATAAGTGTTATGAGTAAAACACAGGAATGAAACTGCACCCAACAAAATATATAATTGTGGCGGCTGTCTGTACCGTGATATATATGCCTGCGTAACACGTTTTATCTGTAGACTTCGTTGGCAGTATGATCTGTGTTCCATGTCGCACAAATAAAAAAAACCGTACGTAGGCATAGCTGTCGCCTGTCACCAGCTGTCACATTGTCAAAACATGCTTTTGTGTTACTTTTAATTGTGTAGGTAGTTTTCAGTTAGGAGATTATAATTTATTAGAAGGTAATCATAATTTCACTTCAATGGAAGACGAGGCAGTTAGAAATGATCGAGAGCGACTCAGAAACACCCTAGTGTTGAACCGGCGGCGTCGACTGAGGGACGGGGAGGCAGATGCGCGCCGGTCTTGGGAAATCTACGGTAATTTATGATTATTTAAATAATATTGCTTACAAAAATAAAACATTATTACTCGTTATTCGTTTGTTCTTTTTTATTATTTTTGTATAGTTAGTTTATAACACTGATAAATTACTATTGTAACTCAGTAACAACTTTGTCAAAATCTTTTATTTAAATAAAAAGGTATAACTATCTATTTAATTCTAATAATTATATAGTATAGTTAATTATATGAAGGTATTCATATATTTCATTACTAAGTCAGTAATATTGAATAGTACATTAACAAGATTAAAATGTTACAAAAAGTAAATAAAATAAAGGCCTAGTTTTCCAGAATATCAACAGAGAATGTAATTAACATCATAAATAAGTTGAAAACAAAGTCTTCGCTGACAGCAGAAGAACTACGAACCCTGAAGAATGCCCTCATTGATGATGAAGAAAATATATTCAGGTTGTGTTAAGAGTCCATGGGCATTGAGAGGGGCTGGTTAGAGAATTATGGGGTATGTATGTATTATACATCAAATTAAAAATAACCTTTTATTATTAAAACATGATACATGACATTTGTTTTAGCATAGTTGTTAAATTAGAGGTTGAAAAGAGATTATCTTTTATATGATGTGCCTCATCTCAACATGCCTTAGGGCATAGGCCCCCTGTAGCTGCCTCCAGTTTACTCTGTATTATAATACGAGTTACATATCTCCAGGTGTGAAATGTGTGGGTGAGTTTTATACATCTGAATGACTCACTGAACTGTAGAGTCTACAGTGTAGACATTAGCACCAGAATTCAGAAGTTTAAATTATAACACTTTACAGCACCAAAAATGTGACAATATGGAACATAATACCTAACACTCTTTGGTACAAGAGTGAAGATTGCCCAATCTAATAGATATCGGAAGTAGTTCCATGTGTAAATAAGCAATGTTGTTCTTAAAATATATATTTATAGTGTTATGGCATGCAGTAATTAAAACGGCAATATTTGGTTTCTCTGTTACTTTCATTACTAAGTTAAATATTCTAATTTCAGGCCTTGATGTCAGAAAGCAGTGTGAGGGCAGCAGGCTGTCTGTGCAATCTGGCTTTAGGGTGATGCTAAAGCTGGTGCTGTATTGCTAAAAGCAGCTGGAATATATCT
>NW_023593865.1:0-19012 GCF_014839805.1 Manduca sexta
TAATTTTCGTGATATCGACAACCCTACGCGTAAACAAGACCGGCGAGATCTCCACCGCTTTCGACTGATGATAAATCTCTACAAAAAATATCAATTAGAACAATTGAACGAGAGTTGAGAATGATACGACCTTTCCGATGCGAGTTAAACAGTCATTAACTTTTGTGTTTCGTTGAGAATGAATTTTTGAACGGTGCTGTATTGGCGGTCCGTTCCTACGAAATTATTTTGGACGCAATGGAAGTGCTATTTAATTGTGAATAGCTATAATATGTTATTAAAACCGTCTTCGGTAAACTTAATAGTGTATGTTAGGAATATAGTTTCGGTAAACTTACTGGAATATTTTCTTAAAATTTTTGAAGATTAAAATTCTTGATCATTAATACTTATTTTGATTAGTCGCACTTCCAACGTAAAGATTCAAGTCATCAACACCAAAAATAGGGCACCGGCCTATGCTTGATTTTGTACATTATTCTCCATGTAATGGTTAATAATACGAGAAGCACTCCTGCCAAAACTGCATAAAATTGGTTAAAAATGTGGGTATTTCGTCTCTTTTCTGTTTCTTGTTCATTACCCCTTCCACCGATATTCAAAGACTTATAACTTGTTGATTTTTACCGGATTTTAATAATTCCTTCTGTGTTATAATTTATATTATGTAAATATTTGATAATAGTAAAGAACAAAATTAGTCCGGTACCCTATTAATCATATCCTCAAATTTAGAATATTTATAATAGACCTTTGTTTCGTGCATTGACATTATTCGAAATATGACGAATCTCGACTATTCGTTGAGAAGTCGGAGCATGAAATTGTGTGCACGAGGCGTATCGGCAATTTGCGTCAGTTTTTCCCCACAGTCACGACAGGCCCGGATTCCCTCCTCGTGGAGCCAATCGCTGGCTAGAGACAATGTAATTGGGAGAAACTACGTCACCACAAATGCTTGAGATTCGTTTGCGGCCAGCTCATGATGGCCCGTGAAAAATCTGATACCGCTGCCCCTTCGCTGCAGTTGGCCAGCTATCCGAGGGGCAGAGAAGGTCAATGTAAAATTGCTGGTGCGTTACGATACGGTCTTTGCTTTGCTGTGGCAATACCAAGTGTAACTGTCTCGACCCTTTTGTCCGGCGATGATTTGAGCAATCGTCTGATATTTTCTTGTCTGATATTAGACAACTTTCGCGTTTAGCAATAATGAGTTTCTTTTTTGTGCACAGATAGATGTCAATACGTTAGATGGATACCAATAATGTGATTTTGTAATTAGTAATTCTAGTGACTTTATTTTGGCACTTGTGTGCTGCTCGTAAACTTTTATTTACCTTATCTAAACATTGATAACTTCGTCCCTAAAAACGTAATTTAATAAATTCCATATCATTATGCCAGTCTTAAACTAAATACACGCGTTTAATTTGTGCGACATAAACCTTTATTATTTACAAAATACCCTTAACTAAATCTGGCGAAGGCAGCAATTTATTCATCTTTAAACCTACCTGGCCGATATTAATGAAGTCATAACCAATATAATTGTCTTTGGAATTGCTCTTTACACGCATGTTTGATACTAGGCAATCTACCATTACTTGTAGTTTTTATGTGAGCGCAGAACACAATAAATTTTAATAAAACGTTCCGCGTTGTGTGGCGCACTGCTTTCTAATTACGAGAACAATAAAATGGCGGCAATGCGCGCCATATTTTATTTTACGTCAGCCACGAGTGTAACAAACTGGAACGCTTGTGTACATGATAGATCTGAAATAGAAAATCGTATTTTATTCTCGTTTTATTATGTAGATCTAATATTTCATATCATTCATTCATTACAGTAATCAAACCACCGTGGTGTATAAATCTACGCGTTGGATTCATCTCGAATATAAATTCTTCTTATTTTGAACTTGATTCATTCATAAAATTTCGTTAGATATTAATGAATGTTTCTCTTTTGTTTCTTTTGGTACTTTATTGGGCATAAAATATTTAAATAGTATATCTTTTATTTATATGTTCCTGTATTATCTAGAGTTGTTAAAGTATCTAGATTATTTTGTAATTTAATTAGGTTCTACGGTATGATGTCCACATTTAAAATCTATTTGGGGTTGATTGAAGTAATCATATAAAACAATTTATTTTACAAATCATTTCATACCAACATCAATGCGAAGTAAATAAATTCTATGAAACATTTATGTGCCACGAATGAGTACTTTCTAGACGCAAAACATTAATAGCTTCGATAATTTATGTTAATGACCTCACTATGTAAAGTGTGTACATCAAATCATAGTTAATAGTGCTGCAAATTAAATAAAAGTGTTTTATAATATCGATAATGTTTGTATAAACTGGACGATTTAATTAAACTGCCAGGGTCTGGGCCTTGAATTTGTATGTGTCGTTAAAAGCTAGTTTAGCTGTAATTCTAATGAAATAACATGCAAATGTCTGTCGTGTGTTCTGCTAACTTCATCTTAACGAAGTGTATTTATATGTTTAATCGACTTCAAAAAGGAGGAAGTTCTCTTTTCGAATTGCTTTTTTAATGTTTATAACCTCAAACCTCATTTATTAACTGATTTTGATTTTTTTTTATATGAAAGAATATACTTCCAGATTGTTTCTATATAATTTAAAAATCAGTCCCGTAGTTTGGATTTTAAACTAAAATAACTGGAATAAGTATGTCGTCCAAATTAACGATATAGCAATTTTACTTTCTGTGAGTTTTTCAGTTGTTTTAATGCGTTGGGTTTGGTTGATTATACTTTTTACATAGATATATTATATATATAAATATATAATTTAAAATTGATAACCAATGTATATGCAATGTTAAATTATTTTTTGGTTCTTAGTTGTCTTTGAAGGCGATTCAATTTTTGTCGTAAAGATTTTGATGTTTGTCAAAATTAACAATCTATAATGTAAATAGTGTAAATTAATTCTTCACAATTAAGTCTATTTCATTTTGACGTTGTTACAATACTTATCAATACATTTTTCAACTTGCCATCATTTATATCATAAATTCTTATATATTTAATTATGTTCTTTATATCGTATAAATTATTTGATAAAATTATTACATCATTCAATATCGACGTCCTAATACATCCAACCGTTATAAAATGCAATTCATCATTTTAATTCGTGCCACAGCTTTCGCTCCCTTCATATTATATCGAAGTTTCAACTATCACTTTTAATAATTTAGTAGCTAATTGAATTTCAAATCAAACTTTGCATTAGGTTAGTGTTTTTTTACGTATTGAAGACTAAAATTCATAATTGGAACGTAGTAACATATCTTTTACGTAGTATAAGTATATTCAACAGACTAAGTCTCAGGATTTAGACAGCCTATCTAGACAAATAATAAATAATAATAAAATCAGCCCGCATCTACTGTCACATAGCTAGGCACGGATCTTCTTGACTACTAAGAGGGAGTAAGCCTTAGTCCACTACGCTGGCTTAGCACGGATTAGCAGACTTCTACCATCAAAATTCCTATAGAAATCTCCTCAGGTATACAGGTATACTCACGATATTTTTCTTCACTGTTAAAACAAGCGATAATTAAGGAAGAATACACACATAAATTAAGAAAAGTTTATGATGCGTCCCTTGAGTTTCGAACCGGCGGACATACTTCTCGGCAGTCCATTCCACTCCCAACTAGGCTATCGATTTTATCTAGACAAATCTGAATCAAATCTCAAATAAAAATAGTAGTTGTCAAACAGGACCTTGCAGCTTGCATTAGCCATTGATAATGACTAATTACGAAGCAGTAACTACATTAATTCCTAATGAAATACGCGAGCAAGCGGATGTAATAAATCATAAATGAAACAATAAAACGCATTGCTCTATTTTGATAGTCGTTTCCGTGGATTATTAACAATCTTATCGGCTACTGTTTACTTAGATATCAGTTTTGTGATTTATGTAAATGGAAATATATTTTGGCGTCGCTTTTGTTTAACTATTAATCGTATAAATTTAATGATATTTGTTCGGCGCTGTAACATCAAGTTCAGTGTGTTTAAATAAGAGATTAAAAGGCATATTTTCACACACACATATATACACATACGTCTATTATCCCCGAAGCTCTAGAGAGCCTATCGCTATATTAGGCACACATTCCAGACTCCGGGCTGATACTGAGTAGAAAATCCAATATCATTGTGCCCGACCCCGGGATCGAACCCGAGATGCCACTGTAGCATATTATCAGTTGTAATGTTACAGTAATATTTGTGTAGATATTATTGTTATTGATTTTACAATGTTTTGAACCTGCGGACATACGTCTCGGCAGTCCGTTCCACTTCTAACTATTGTAAAATTAATCCAAATGCTATATACAAACTGTTCAAGGAAAAAATAATAAGTTATTTAAAAACGTAAAATACATCTTTAGAGGTATAACTTCCTACATGCGTTATCTATTAACCTATATTAATCCCAACATACAAGCGTAGTTGTAATTTTATTGAGTACTAGCTTCCGCTCGCAGCTTCGCCCGCGTGGATTTCGGACTTCAAAAATGGAGCCGGTCACGAACGTTCGAGAATGTTCGTTTTACGAAGCTACTCGCTAGGTGATTCGCTAGCCTCTAGGTGCCAAGCAAGTCGCCTGCCTGTGCGTTCGCGACCTTATATATGTATATACAAAAATAATCCTTATAGCATGATTCAGTATTCACGCATGATGGCTTATTATTAGCGTATTTCATGTATAACTTTGGTGTTTCTATACCGATTTCTATGATTCTTTTTTATGGAATATTTAATAATGTTAACTTTTATAATTAGGGATGACTGAGAGTGTTATAAACGTAAGAGTAGACAAATATAATGAGAAAGCTTCGAACTGCTAAGCTATCGGGAGTTACACGTGTTATTGTGAGTCAACCATAAAAGATAGACATATGCTGTCGTGGGATATTTTTACATAATTTTAAGGAGAACATTTCCGTCATACATGATTTCTGTGTACAACCATTAAGCTTGCACACGCGACGGAAGCTTAAAAATGGAGTAACTTCTCCCGTTTTCCCAACATTTCCCTTCACTGCTCTGCTCCTATTAATTGTAGCGTGATGAAAAGTATACTATAACCAGCACAGGAGTATGACAAATAATTGTACCAAGTTTCGTTAAAATCCGTCGAGTAGTTTTTGTTTCTATAACGGTTATACAGACAGACAGACAGACAGACAGACAGACAGACAAAAATTTTACTAATTGCATTTTTGGCATCAGTATCGATCCCTAATCACCCCTGATAGTTATTATTATTTTGGAAATATATTTCATGTACAGAATTGACCTCTCTACAGATTAATTATAAGTATAGATGTATTTGATATAAATATTGTAAGTGGTGTGTTAGCAATTTGTATAATATCGTTTTAACGATACCTGTTACTAGGTTACAAAACATTTATCCACAAGAGAACTTATACGAGTCGAGCATTACCATTT
Source organism: Manduca sexta (assembly GCF_014839805.1). Taxonomy (NCBI): domain Eukaryota; kingdom Metazoa; phylum Arthropoda; class Insecta; order Lepidoptera; family Sphingidae; genus Manduca; species Manduca sexta. Next base: position 5,523 of record NW_023593865.1, read on the forward strand.
CTCGGAATTGTACATTATGCTGTCTTCTAGAGACTGTGGAATTATTTCTTAGATTTCTCTGGTCTCTGAATTTACAAATAAGAGGCCAATTCGGGCAATGTTTAATGGACCCTAATTGTTCCGATTTTGTAACTCGTAATATTAAATGCAAGCGGTTATTTTATGTGTAAAGGTTTTTTTACGTAGGTAAATCGTCAGTTGACTATCTCCCGCCTTGGGATGGGCGGGAGGGCGTGTCAGACTTTTACCGACTAAGAACCTACGGTGTTCCCATCCTTTGCCTATGTGCCTAGGTCCAAGATCCGGTGGCATTGAGACCTAGGCAGGCACCGGCCCTAAAGGGCCCGCGTCTACTCTGACACTGCTCTTCGAGGCGCGCGTGGAACACTACGCGCCGAACACATGGGCCGTTGGGGTGTTTCGGGCGACGGGCTGCAATGCTCGTCACCCGACGGTCCGCGCCTACGGAGGCCGACGATCCTCAGCAGACGTTCGACGCCCGCGTCTTGTGCGTCTGCCGTGGCGGATGGGACGTTGGGCGCTTTGGCGCCGTATCCGCTCCGCCACCTCCTTTGCGAGCATCACGTCCTCGCAGAAGGTGACTGCGTCCACTCTCTCGCGGAGCATGGCTAGGCCCCCGACGCGAGAGGTCTCCGCCACCGATGGCCGTTGAGAGAACACGGCGGGGCTCAGCCCAAGCTGGGCACACCTCCACCGTATGCTCCACCGTGTCCTCCGGCCGATCCGCACAGTAAAAACAAAATGTGTAAAGGTTACTGGAGTGGTTGAACAGGCATAAGAGTTGTATGACTTTGACCTGAGTTGCTTGGTATTGGAATTTGAGTCTAATATAGAATTGCCCATCGTCCCATCTTGGGATGGATATATATTTGGTGGTGTGGGTCTAATAGTTACCTCTCTGCCTAACCTTATGAGGATAAATGCGCGAGGAAATGGTGACAGCCATCATTATATCCATTAATAAGTGCATATTATTTTGTTGTAATGCATGTAGGTAATACTTAAATATTGGACTTCATAAACCTACATTTTGATTATAATTTTTGTCGCTAATTTTCTAGTTGTAATGTCATAATTTATAATATATTTATGGTATTGATATGCCTAAATAATTTTAGGTTATAATTTCAAAAAATCATATCAAACAAGGCTCCATAAAATACTTCCTTCGCCTTTTAATTCCACACAAGAATTAATTATTATTAAAGCATGTGAGGCTGTATGACCCGACGCTCAGGCCCGTAGGACTCTAATGACTACGCCAGTTATCTGATAGTATTTACAAGTGTGTAGTTAGCCGGGACATGTATACAGTACTGTAAATGATAGTTCTTATCTTAACATAATCGACTTATTGGCTGTTTGAAATTTAAATTGTTTAATGATCGTCCGTTTATGTGAAAATCTATTACGGTACAACGTACGCAGCTGCGCCTGCGTGAAAGTGTTTTTCCGGGATAAAAGTCCCAGTTTATTTTTTCCGGGATAAAATTGAGTTTATGTTTTGCGTTAGATCTCTAGCAATATAATAGTGTAAACTGATTTTATTTCCATTCAGTAGTTTTTTTGCAATGCCTGTACAAACATACAAACAGATAGATAAAAAATATTTATTGTTGCTAAAGAAAATGTATTAATTATATATTAAATTATATGTATATATTAAAAAAATAATGTATATTAAATTGCTTATAGAGACAGATACAGATGTCAGATGTTCTGTTCAGTAATAAAATTTTCAATTTATTACTTTATGATCAACCAATCTTTGTTTAAGTTCGGAAACACCATTTGTTAGGGATTATTTTAAATATACTCGTCGTTATCAGGCTATACAAACTTCACCTTAGTCTACCCTTTCAGAGATGATAAGTTGAGATAACGTATATTATATACTACTAAAAAATTATAAAGTTTTGTTTGCTTCTTTGAAAGTGTTTAACTCCGGAACTAATACTATTCTAAAAATCTAATATAATCAGATCATACTAACCTAAACTAAGATGATATCACCAATTACAGTAAAGCACAGTTGCACGTACAAACTTACAAAGATATAGCTGTGGATACCACCACTTCAATGGCGGCGCATTTCAGCGTTACTGTTAGTGTTACGGGCACGTAACGGAGCTGTAACGGGCTGTAACGGGGGGTAACGGGGCTGTAACGGGTCCCGTAACTGCACTTCGCACTTGCGATATGCACGTAATTAAACTATGTTTGAAAACTTTTATAACATTTAAACCTTGCTTGTCCACGAAATGCTGTGCAGAAAAATAAAATTATTTTATTTGGCATCTTATGCTGGCTCATTTTGAGATTGCTTTAATGAAGCGTGAGGTAACTTGTCTGAGAATTCTTTTTACGAATGTCAATATAGAAGGCCAGCGGTAGACTAAAGTCTTAAGCCGCTTATTCATAAACGTTTTTTATCTAAGGACGGAGCATTGCCATGACAACAAGTCTGTTTCTCAGTGCTGACGGCATAGCAGCCTTCGCAGTGCGTAGACATAGGGCCGTTTTGATTGGCCAATATTGAGATACAACTTGAATCTAGTTGGCTGTCAGATAAGCAAAGCAGAACAAACAGCAATCTGTCAGATAAACAAAGCTGAGAAACAGACTAAATCACAGCAATGCTCCGTCCTTCGATAAAAAACGTCTATGAATAAGGGGGTATAACTTCTGGTAAAAGAGCGCCAAGCTCAGTTGAACAGTATACAATGCATGGTTATATTTTCCATCATTCGATTCTTAAGTACAGTGGTAAATTATATCTAATATGACATTAGTATTGCCAGTATAAAGTATTCCTCTAATAATGCGGTGTATTGTTTCCCACGACGAAGTCCGACTCATAACTCAAGAGATGCAAAGGCTTCTTGCATTACCCTGATTTATAAGTTTACGTTTATGGTCTATGTAAGTTAAACTGATTTATTATGAGGCTATGTTTGTGTCATAATTATATTTATTAGGGTTTTCGAAATGTCTATACATATACGAGTTGATGAAGTATGTTGGTTTCATTTTGATCTGAACGGCGGAGTATTTAATTTGGAGGGGTTTTAGCATTTGACTTTTGACCCTATCTATTGGTATGTAAGTTCATTTTGACATTGCTTTAGTAAATGAAACCACATACTCGTCATTACCATTGCTAGTTTTGTGCCTAAAAATATCAACGAATAATGAAAATCCAAATTTATGTTTCTCATTTTGTAGTTTAGTGTGACTATGGCGTGTGTTTGAGTCTAAATCTGTTTGAAAGTGTGACTTTGCCGCTCTGATGAATTTTCTTGCAGTGTCTAGCAGTAGTGGCATTAAGGCGAGTAAAATTAAATATAACTTTAATAACTTTGTTCGACATAAAATGACCCTGTACCATACCAGTAGTTTCTGTTTTCGTCAGTTTAATGAATCATTTACTGATTAAATACCTCTGCGCGCTTCTTCAATCAATTACCTCAATATCGTCCCAAACTTTCTAATTTATAAATTAGTAACATCACAATGCAGAACTAGACAAATAAGCATTATTATTTTCTTTAACTATTAATGCAATTCACCCATTCAAATTCATATTAATCCAACAACACTGCAGATAGAGATCACCCACGTTCCGTTCTGACTGAACCAGTCGTGATATAATTCGAATGCATTAATTGTCAGTTTCCTCGGAGCCAAAGCATAACCGTGACTTATGTAGAGGCTGTTTTAGGAATAACTTATTGGCAGAGATATCACGATCTAGATATTATAATGCAAAATCTTATCTACAGGCATTATTAATTACTAACGATCACGCTATGGGTAACGATTTCTACACCTAAAATTACTTGGTGGTGTTCACGAGTTTGCTTGCGTGAAAGACTTTTTTTATTGCTTTGAATGACGAGACGAGCTTACCGTTCACTTGATGGTAAGCGATACGATCGCCCATAAACAGTAGTAACACCATCCAACACAAAGATCACAAAAGTATTGTTTGGTATTCCACTGCGCTCGCCATCCTGGTGTGTTAAGTCTTATTATGTTCAGTAGTTACACTGGCTACAATGTCCTTCATACCGGAATAAAATATAAATTGACTAGCTTTACGGTATTTAAATACGGGCTTAAATAGTCTAAGAAGTCTATAATATGTAAAACACTCCATAGTGGCCACAGTAAGTATTGCGTTCTGGGATCAGTCTATGTATATCAAACAGGCAGGTAAAGATAAAGATAACAAAATACATTTGCAGGAAGGTATGTGAAGTCTGCCAATCCGCACTAGGTCAGCGTGGTGGACTAAGGCCTAAACCCTCTCAGTAGTAGACGAAGCCCGTGCTCCAGCAGCGGGACAGACAGTACTTAATATGGAGCTGGTATTATTATTTCATGCACTTGATGTCTGTAATATCCCAGTAGAGAAATGTTAAACTTATCTTAATTCGATTAAATATTACATGTTTTGAATGTACGATTTATTTATGATCAGCGTTTGCTCGAGGCCCCGCTCGAGTGAAAACGTTTACCGAGATTGAAGTCCCGCTTTACATTTTTGTACGGGATAAAAAGTAGTATGTATCCCATAGAAGTATAAGTAATGTAAACGTACATAATAATAAAGAGAATATCCTCAAATTTTACATGCGTTTTAATAAAATTTATAACCGGTTTGCGCCGGATACAGGCTGGGGTACTTGTTCGGATTTTTACACTTAATTTGGTGATCTCCATGTACATGGCAAATATATTATTAAAGCTGTATATAAAATTGCATTAATTTCTCAAGGAGAGGTATTTCGTTGGCAATTAAATGTGGGTTAGTAGATTTGATTTTTTTGAAAGTCTTATGGAGATCTATATAGTGCATAGAACCTAAGCGTATACTTAGAACACCTGTGTTCTAAATCTATTCTCTGGAATTTTGTTCATTGTTTCCCTTAATGTTCATACAAAAAAATATACAAATAAGCATATAAAATATTTTTAAAGTCAAAGGTTTGTGTTCTTAGATAGCTGAAAACAAAACTTCTAAACTGATATCTTTTCGGCAGTCAGTTTTAAGTCAAGCATTCTGTGAATATCGGTAAGAACTTCTTGTCAAGATATAAAAGGCATTGTTTCACTGATTCATTAATAATCAAAGCATTAGTTTCTGGCGTCTTATTTTGAGTAAAAGAAAAATTAAAGCAAGCTATAGAATAATTCTCATGTCTTCTAATGAAGTCTTGATAAATAATTGTCATTATAAAAAGATATTGGAACCCATAGTCTTTTTACCTTAACGGTTATGTACTAGTATATTACACTGTATTATAGTACTTATTACAAAAAGAATAAAGTTCTCAGCAAAAATATTAAAGGGTTCCAAGGTTCCTTAACGCTCAGACATCGTTATGAAATCTGTTTTGGTAATGAATCAGCATATATCAGGCCATACGGTTTCCTTTGGCTTGCGGTCAGACTTGGCCGGCGGAACTAAACTATTATACAAGAACAGGTTTTTTAACGGGTATGCAAAACAGATAAAGGATATTCATTCGAAATTGACAATTTGTACGTTAAAAGCCTAGGACATTTGATATGATAGTCGTTATGGGTGAAAATGCTGTAATTTTTGCGCCTTCCGGGAATAGTTAGAGTGCGATTTTTCCTTAGTCGTATACGCCTTCTATTGTAACGACATTTAGCTTTACTATTAACGTTGTTATTCAATGAATTATGTGTTAATGTACGTTACGTTGGCATTACTAAATAAATAAATAATTTTAGCGTGTAAGTAATTTAAGTAGTCATAATAATGTTATATTAGAGTTTTGTTTATAAAAGTAAAGTGGTCGCCGTGAGCTCATTCTGCTTAGATCAGACCGTCAACAGGAAAAAATTATGTATGATTGTAAAATGTAGGTAGATATTGTAACTTTGACTTTTCTGATGACCCACACAAGGCTGTAGTGTTTAAAACGTCGGGAGAAAATAAAACTATAAAATAACACGTTAAAGTATATTTTTATTCGTAGTTTTTTTAATGTGAAGCTAAATATCATGTCCTAAGCCGTTATGTGCGTACAAAGAATGATTCGTCAAGATAATGACGAAAAAGAATGACAAGTTAGCAGTTATTGTATTCGATTACGATCGATAATTGTCGGTGTTTAAAAGATGGAGTCATCAAACTGAGTTATCGTAGTTAAGTATTTCTATAGGAATTTATTTATTCGATTGTAAAGATAAGTGGCAAAGGAACTCAGTTCGTACGTTTTCATTCTTTAGCACAAAAAATCTAAAAGCATGTTTTATTTGTTTATATAAAACTAAGGATTTGTGCTTTTTGTGTTTTGTGTCTCTCTTTACGCGTATAATTTTGAATTTCTGAGTTAACAACAGCATATTCTCTCTCTTTCACTCACTAACTATAAATAAAAATTAATTCAATCACTTACCGCGCAAAATGCCAAACAAACTTTGGGGAAGCATTTGTAAGGATGTCAAAAAACCTATCAACAAAAGGTCGAGTTCAAAAAAGTGTTAGCATTTAGTAACCATAAATGTAAACATGTGATTGAAACTCTGATTTTATCTACTTAACATGTTTTCTTTTTGTTACAGAAGGCTGATAGACGGTGCTGTTGGAAGTGTTGAAATTTGGATGAATTTTATGGAGGTATGTCTTTTTATTTTTTTTAAGAGGTAAAAAGCAAACAGACATCGGTAGACATTTGTAAAGCTTATATTTAGCAGTGGATATCCTAACCGATGATAACGACGATGAACAAGCAAACACATGCTCTTTAATAGTGTTGCATACTTTTAAGGTTATAAATAAATAGCATGATATCGAATAAATAACCGAAAACAATACAAAATAATATATTTACTTAGGTAAAAAGTTGTATTTTTTATTTATTACCCTCAGTAGTAGTCACAATTATGCCGGCTGTTGGAACTAGATATGTAAAGGCTGCTTCCCGACCGCGGAACTTATGTGGGCCTCTATAGCGGGTTTTAACACATTGTATACGGTAGTCGCTACCCGGGCGGATATAAAATATATCCTACCACCAGCACATAGCTGAGTAGTCATACCTTCATCTACATATTAGTAGTAAATTAAATTCACGCAATCAAACGTATTATGGACTACAGATATATCTTCAAGTTAATGCACTACATAAAAGGCAATTGTGTGATGTATTTTGAGTGGATCTCAATTTAAAGAATCGTGCTCAGTCATACTTACCATTCGTGTACCGTTAATGCAATGACAGGCCGAACGGCCCGCCTACTTGTTACTTTTAGAATATTTGGTATGATTACGTTTTAATATCGAGTTTGAGGCTTGGGTCTCAGGAATGTAGGGAAAAGGTGGCATAGTTAGGGAACGGTGGATTGTGACTTTTTATATTTTTTTTTCCTTAAAATCTTGAGCCAAAGCTCCCTACGTAAAGATTAAAAAAAACTTGAGCTCTGCAAAGTTTTTGAACTGCTTATATTGGTCGAACTAATATTGGAATTGAGGAATAATTGCAACTAAAAATTACATTGTAATTTGGTCACTATAGCTCTGAATTTTAAAATTCACTCCCAACTCACAAGAAGAGTACGAAATAGAACGAACATTTTCGTGTAAATTAGACTGTTTCGGATCACTTTTAAATTTACAGTGTAGCAAAAAGTGAAGTGAAAGGGTTTGAACCACGTGCCTGCCCCGAGGCAAAGGAAGTCGCCGGCGCGGCCCGTCAAAACCGAACGAGATTAATACGAACTCATTCATTTAGTACCTTTTCGGCACTACAATGAATAGGTCGTGAGCTACGTAATTGCTGTAGCAATTTGGACAAAGATAGAGGTCCGGGGTCCCAGATTCGGCGCAATTAAATATTCATTACTTGACGCGAACATTTTCTGTCATTAGTGGACGACAAAAAATTACCTTCTGGTCGACATTAAATAAAGTCATCTTGAATAACTTTAGGCGATGGAATGTGTGGTTTGAAAATATGTTTTTCTCACAATAATTTTTGAGAACGGTAACAAATTAATTGGTAGTTTGAGGTGGTATATATTTTTTTCGCCAATTTTTTTGGAATGTTAATATAACTTTAAATGATATTAACTGTTGTACGAATTTGATTTACGGCGTTCGAATTTTGAAAGAAAAAGAAGAAAATAAAATCTCTCAATTAAACACTAATTATTTTCACAACTTGCTATTAAACGCATTTCATTAATTAATGAATTGGTTAAGCTCGAGAACAAAGTTCGTATGTGATCGAGGATGGTTAATAATGATGGGAAAATTAAATAATATGTAACATTAATATCAAACACCACAGGGTATTAAGAAATATTAAATTTATTTCTATTATAAACATTAAAACAAAATCACGTCAAATTTCGAACTTTCCAAATTTCCCACATTAAATCCCGCCGCAAAACCACAAAGTAGTTTTATTTAATTTCATTATAATTTTTTAATATCGTAGCGGTAGCTTTCCCACGGCGGTATGACGTAAACCTCATGCTAATTGAAGTAACAATGGAGTGGCCGGTCGTCTCCGATAATTGCCTTAATAAACGCCATATAATCATAATCAAACAGAATTACAAGCGGATTGGAACTGGACTTTTTATTGGCCTATTGTGAATGTATAGACGTGTTCGAAAGTGTTATCGAAATAGGTCAATTGGAATGCAGGCGAAGATGCAATAATTATATATTTTTTGTGGTTTTATTAAACGCACATTTGATGATGGTATCATTTTCTCACAGTCAATCAGCTAGAAATGGCATCATTGTGTGTTTATGCTTCTGGCTTCTGCCTAGAAGCCATATTTTTATGTTTTTTATGACGTTATGTCAACAAATATGTTTAAAAATACCTTGATTTATCTACGAAGCTCAGAAATTTAATTTATCAAAGGAATATTTGCATAACTTTTTACTTAAAATATAAATACACAATGATCTCCGTACATGGCCACCATTCACACTTCACTGAGATCTCTATCTGCCCCAGACACAGGAGTAGACGTATCTTTGTCCGTACAAGACAGAAATGTCACATGTCAGGGTATTATCTTGCATAAACATTGATTGTCGGCGAAATGATTATGCTAATTTAATATTTGTATTATTTAAAATTAGATGATATTTTTTACGATAACGTTTTTGGAATGCTAATATGTTAAAAAAGATTCGAAAAATATTAACTGTTATGATTTATGGCGTTCGATTTTTAAAAGAAAATAAAATTATTAAATTAAACACTGTTTATTTTCTCAACTTGATATTATTCGTATACATTATGTTTAGTATATATATAACTTGTATAGAGTTGGGTTTCTAAGAAATACAATAACTGGTTATGAATGCGACTGTACCCGGTATGAAAGATAAATACCAATCAATTTTGGTGTATTGGCTGATGTTCCCTATTGTGGGATCCACAATGGATACATAATTGTCTTTGGACTTGTAGATATGATTTTGTACTATTATGAATATAAAAAAACCGTTCCATAATTGAAAGAAGTTAATGAAATTTAAAATAAGTTAAGACTATCTATCTATGGACAATAAGGTAGCATCACGAAATAAAAGCCTAAGTAGTATTAAAACATTGTAAACCTTATAAAAACAATACTAAGTCGTATACATATGAGTAAGCCAACGCAAAAACATATATCGCTAAAACAATATTTATTTATAGAATGAAAATTGTGAGGACACGGTGACGAACTGGGTAGACGAACGGAGGCTGTGCGGGTCAACGACCCTCGCTCCCCACCATTTCCTATCCCCACCGCTGCACGTGGCTATTTTGTACTTTGCGGTTTTTGTCCATTTCCCATGAAAAAGTTTAGGTTCCTCGTGCAAATGGCTTATAGATTACGTAATAAACGTTTTGTCGGGAAAAAAATGTTTAGATACGTGTGAAAGGCTTAGGTTAAGGTTTAACATAAGGATTTGACGTCGTTTCTCAACACTACTTCCGCTCATAATTAAACAATTAATTTTGTACATAATATTAAAATATCTCTAATCAGTTCGTGCCTAAATATAATAAATTTATGTAAATAACTAAAGTCCAAAACCGAACATATACTTCGAATAAACGCAAGTAATTAGACAAGAAATGCTTCCATTCTCAGGCAGATGCCGTGAGAAAGATTTCTATCCTCAACCGCCATTCATTTTTGTGCAAAAACACGGTCGCATTCGAACTAAAGAAAGGTCACACGAGAACTGCCAGTGTGTATTAAAAAAATAAATGACAATATAAACGTTTCGACGCTACCGCCATCTCTATTTGGATTCCTTATTATTTTTATGTGTTTTAAGCGACTTAGAAATATATAAAATAATACAAAATAATGGTGGAAATTTTTATTAGTATTACTTTAAGTAAAATTGTATTACTTACATCTATTTTGTTGTATGTGGCGCAGAACCACACTCATTTCCAATTTATATAACTTTACATATTGTATTTTCATAAATTGTCATTTGCAGTTTGTCGAATAATAGTAATGGTGTGGAAAAGTAAATAGTAAGAAAGTAATTTGAAATATAACACACTCGAACAAGTAATTAAGATACAAACGTTGATTGATCGAGAGAGATTTACTTATTTAAATGTTAAAACAGTTATTCTCTTATAATAAGCACAATGCGATATCAATACAACGTATCGTGGCATTATTAAGCCCCGAGCAATTTCCAAGAGATTATGATATCTGTTTACACTTTACAGGCTGTTTGGCCCTGTCAGCGATGAAAATCTGATATATAACAAAATTTATAGTTGGAAGAATAAAGTACTAACTAGTTGTTCTTAGAAGTTTGATCAGTTATTGATTAATTAAGTTTTATGGTCAGATTTAGACATTTGTAGATAGTTCTTAATTAAGAAATAAGGTTAATGTATTTATTTAAACCAAAACGTAGAAACATTTGAAACATAGTTCAAAAGTATTCCTTAACTCTATGGATATTGAAATGATTTATACTGCCAGAGTAACTTCATACAAACCAGCATAAGTATGTAGTCCTGAACAGAAATATATTGCAGCATTCGAGTCCTGCATTATCGAAACTAGAATTTATTGGGCTTCTTAGCACATATATCAGTGGATGATCAGCCTTTTAGCATCGGTGCTCGGTTATTTCTCTCTCGAATGCATTCAAACGATGCGACCATTTAATAGAGCACTGATTTGTTAAGTAAAATAACGCATTGTGTGCGCCTTCATCATTATATTTTATTATCGTAATTCTATTCCGAATGCGCCATTGTTGTTTGATGTGATTTAGCTACTGCGGTCTATGCAGCTGCCGAGGACTTATTCTTGGGTATCATGCGTTTAAAAAAGTTTATAACGGTATTGTTGTCAACAATAAATAGTGAAGTAAATATTTAATATCAGAGATTTTTGGGACGCGTGGGATTCTAAAGCTATCACTTTGTCGTTTGTTACGCTTTTGGGCCATAATAAAGTCAAATGGAATCAGTACGACAGATAAATGCGACGCCTCAAAAGATTATCATACAGAGAATTGTGCATCATAATATTTTGATTTTATTTATACAAAGAGCGCAATTTCCTATGACTGTATCCTAAAACAATACCACGTTTCAGACATTGCGTTGTAAAGGCTATATCACAGAAATATCACTAGATCTCTAGCACAACAATAGGTCGAAACGAGGTGCCGAGCGATGCACAATAGCGCTCACCGCTCACGGCGCTTATTCTCGTGATATTTAACGTTATAATGGAGCTATAAATATAGATTTTTGTGCAATTGATTGCATTTCAGTTTTCCTGTTACGAATAATAGATGGCGTTGTTCCGCAATTATAATTAATAGGTAAATCTAGTAAGGATAAGTTGGATTAAGACAAAAAATGAAAATTGACTATTGTACTTACATAAAGCACAAATTCTTTATGTGTAATATACTGCATACAATATCAGCCTAGATATTTTGAAAAATATGATTCCTTACGGTGGTCATGTATAAATTGATATGTATTTGTTATTGTAGATATGTATTTTGTTTCTTATGTATCATTGCGGTGTAGTCATCTAGACTGTAGTAAAGCTATGATTTGTAATTAGACGCTTAAATTACCGTAGCTCCGGTTTTTGTAATGATACAAATAATAATTGTTCCAACAAATTATCATTATTTCGAAGATCTGTGTGCTGTGAAACGTAATTCATAACACAAAATGATTTTAACTAAATGTTAAATACGTACCTACCTCTGAAATGAATATTCGTTATGATGATCTATGAAATATTTTGCATCCGGTTATTACTTAGTCCTCAAGATAGACTAGCAGCGCAATATTATAATGCATATTCAAATGCATTTAAAACTTTAAGGCTTGATTCATACTCTAACCTGTGTTTCTTATAGAATCGCTGGATGTTAGGAAAAACGTCTTAATCTGGTAATATACTAATATTGTGTGATACGCAGAATACTTTGTAGAGTTAAATACAACTACGTATATAATTTATAAAACATTGCCTGTAACAATAATATTTACCTAAAGGCTATGTAAACTAAGTATAATATTCTTTTGCAGAATTTTGTGACAACCTAACGCGAACTGGCTGGTAAGTAGTACCTACGTTCTTTTTTTAAGTGCAAGACAGTTGAAACACGTCAACAACTCATTATGTGTATGCGGGCCCCGAATCCATTTTATTTTTTGTCGCTTGTCTCTGGCCACTAACAATAAAACTCGACAGTTTTAAAAAGGAGCGCACAAAAATGCTGGCCGGTTGGATTTTAAGCGACTGTCAGCTAGTTCGGTCGTGGCACGAATTTTGAAATTGTAAACATAAATAGGTACAAAGTTCAGTTACATGCAATGATGTTGTGATCGCTTGTTGCTACCTGGTATTGAGGATTGTTGTTTATTTCTGAAGTACAATGTTTGTATTGTATTGGATGTCGCTTGTCACTATTTTGGCGATCAAGATTTTTCTTCGAGTTATAAACTTTTTGTACGTAGAAGAGTCGATTTTGCAACTAAAATATCGAAGTTACTATTACGCTAAAGTAAAAAAATTTCGACTTTTCTGGCAATGTACTAAGGATGGGTAGTATTATACATTTGATAAAAATGATACTTTACATGACTAATATAAATATAATTTTACACAAAATATAAAGCAACGCAGATCTAACGAAGCATGTCTAAGATCAATAGGGAATATATGAAATCGGCATGCAAATCAATAATCGCGTGAGCACAGCCATAGATTTAATCCAGAAAATTTCGATTAAAATTTTAAAGTCCATTCCATTTCTGTTAAAAAAACTCAAAAATATCCAAGTTTTATAATGCTCTGCCACGAATGATAATGGTGGAACATGGTAATTGGCGTGACGTGCCCGTCACGCAACGATGACCGCCCCTACCACATTGAACCAAGAACTATGAGCGATGCGATGG
>NW_023593866.1:0-19005 GCF_014839805.1 Manduca sexta
AATATGAAAATTAATTTTAATTTTTTATCTAGCTCCAGTTACGGTAATATTTTTTATAATAGTTCATGCATACATAATAGCAATGGCAGGTCATCCAGGTAATCTAAAATTACTAAAATATCCTAAACTAGTACCTATTCTAAATAAGATCGGTTCTATAAAGGCATGATAGAAGTTATTTATCGCCACAAATCGTATAAAAATAGGTATCAGGTGTTATTGCTATACAGGTATTAGTCCGACGGCCCTAACATAAAAAGTTTTTTCAAGAATGCGGTCTAGATGGCTTATTGCAACAGTCCGGCGGCAATACAAACTATTCTACAAATGTATGAAATTCTCAGCTGTAATAAATACCTTGACAATGAATGGTAGAAATTGCAACGAACATTCCAAATTGCTTTTTGTGTAGGTCAGTGGTGAAGTGTTCCGAAAGGAAAGCCGACATAAATATAGGTACAATATATAGGGACTAATACTACTTATAATTCCATTTTAGGACACTGCTATAAAAATACTATTTTTAGCTAATAATATCATTATTATATAGTTATTATTATAGTTTGCTTATATACTTGTATTACAAAAGGGAAGCCGGTAGGAATGTGTTTATAGAGACCCTTCGCCATTGGTATAGGTACTAAAAATGATTTCTAAGAAAATAAATTTTCTGTAGAAACCAAATACATAAATAATTAATTGGACTGCAGACAAGAGTATGTAGCGGGTTTACGCGGTAGGTGACAGAACAAAATTATATGATCAGGAATCAATTAATATTGTATACATTATTTATGTTGTTATATTTCATACAACGCATGTAAAGTCGGCCTTAATCCAAAGCATTCTGTAGATGACCCTGGTGGAACAGTAACATTTTATACACAACGCACATCACGCATTTATCCCTCGGGGGGTATGCAGAGGCGGAACCAAGTCGCCTGTTTCCGCCAATGTGTTCCGTCCCATGATGTGATAGGAGTGAGCCCATCAACATATCGGGCAGAAATTGCAGGCTGATACTGAGCAGAAAAGCCCAAATATCACTGTCCGACCTGGGATTCCAACCCAAGATCTCAGAGCGCTGCTGTACAGCGCGATATTACTACACGGAGGCAGTCAGTAACATTTATGTTTCAATATATTTATATTCTTTGTAAATATCTTGACTTTAGTTTACCCTACCGACAGATGACCGAATGATAACAGAAAACAATTTTTATAGTTTAAAGAAGTTAGACGAGACAAAAACATAGTAGTATTAAAATTTTTTAATAGCAGACCAATGTATCAAGAATGGCAGTTACTTAATTTTCGATTAATAAAATTCTATACAGTTATTATTGTATTCATTTATTATAGTTATTGCAAGCGTATAGGTATATATAACTTTTGTTTTATTGACGCGGGCTATTGTTTGTCAGTCGTAACTAATCAACTGAGCATTTAATAACCTTAAAATTAAATTAAAATGTCACTGTTATCTAATTCCGTAGTTAGTTACAGTGTCAGCTATAACGGTTTTAAATATTTTTTTTCTGTTCGATATAAATGAATAATTATTGTTATACAACTACTAAAGTTATTATAAACGGTTTTATTCTATAAATACCATTTTATTGTATCAAGTTGCTATGTGTCATAAAGGCTACATTCAATTAAAATAGATGTTAATATATGACTTAGTGACACAAAATTCTTACATATTATAGTCAGATTTAAATATGAACTGCAATTTGTCGAGTCTTCTTGGTGTACTAATTTAAACATATTTAGGACAAAATAAATAAAAATTAAGATTATCATTCCAAAAATACGTCAAAAGAACATATTCTACTCTCTTTAGTTTTTAATTAAATGCCTATAAAGGTGCCAACTCCAATTCACAGTAAATAAAATTTTATATTATCCTAAAATAGTATTAAGCGGAGGTCTACAGAACTAAAACTAACAGAGAAAAAATAAAACGAACACAGAAATAAAATAAAACCCCCAAAGACAATCAAATCTTAGCTTTATCCTCCAAATGTTTAAATCACAGTATTTCTGCAGTAATTTTTAGTTACTTAACAAACTAATCAACCTTCTGAATGATAAAATGGCCAGTATAATTATTGTAACTTATGTTATAATATGGTCCACTTCGTTAGACACGAAAAGATTTTACGCCTAATAACCAGATTAAATGCCGACTCAAGACATACCATTAATACAGCCTTGTGGAACGATATATTCGACAGATAATATGTTACGCGATTTCGATCATCGAATTGGAACACAGACATTGTAAAATTGATCGCAAATTCTTTTCCATACCATTTTTTATTCTATATGTATGAGGATAAGGTTAAAAGTGTCGTGTAGATGAAGATCGCGTGAAAAACGCATTGTGATTTCACGGATATCGATATTATTTTTGTGTTTGCAGTGGCATATTCGATAAACTTTATGCGCGGAAGCAAGTGCGCACGATTTAACCAAAATACATCTATACTTATAATAAATCTGTAGAGAGGTCAATTCTGTACATGAAATATATTTCCAAAATAACTATCAGGGGGTGATTAGGGATCGATACTGATGCCAAAAATGCAATTAGTAAAATTTTTGTCTGTCTGTCTATCTGTCTGTCTGTATAACCGTTATAGAAACAAAAACTACTCGACGGATTTTAACGAAACTTGGTACAATTATTTGTCATACTCCTGTGCTGGTTATAGTATACTTTTCATCACGCTACAATTAATAGGAGCAGAGCAATGAAGGGAAATGTTGGGAAAACGGGAGAAGTTACTTCATTTTTAAGCTTCCGTCGCGTGTGCAACCTTAATGGTTAAAGCTACACAGAAATCATGTATGACGGAAATATTCTCCTTAAAATGATGTAAAAATATCCCACGACAGCATATATCTATATTTTATGGTTGACTCACAAAAACACGTGTAACTCCCGATAGCTTAGCAGTTCGAAGCTTTCTCATTATATTTGTCTACTCTTACGTTTATAACACTCTCAGTCATCCCTAATTAAAAAAGTTAACATTATTAAATATTCCATAAAAAAGAATCATAGAAATCGGTATAGAAACACCAAAGTTATACATGAAATACGCTAATAATAAGCCATCATGCGTGAATACTGAATCATGCTATATTGGATAATTTTTGAATACTGGATTATTTTTGTATATATATAAGGTCGCGAACGCACAGGCAGGCGGCTTGCTTGGCACCTAGAGGCTAGCGAATCACCTAGCGAGTAGCTTCGTAAAACGAACATTCTCGAACGTTCGCGACCGGCTCCATTTTTGAAGTCCGAAATCCACGCGGGCGAAGCTGCGAGCGGAAGCTAGTCCATAATAAAGGTTTCTGTATCCTTCCGAATGACATTTTTATAAGTTTTGGAACAGAATGTCAATTATCTGGAATTTAAGTTTTATTTTTATTGTCCTGCTTGATTTACATGACAATATAAACGTATAAGGACTTGCACGATTTTGCCATTCGTGATATTATTGTTGAAAGTTAAATGTACGGAAATGTTTTAGATATGTTGTAGTAAATATAGGTGTCAAAATGGCGGTGAATGTTCAGGAAATATAATTATAAACCTTGTTGCAGTTATGATACAATCTGTTGCACAAATTACTACATAGTAACTATTCTAGAAAAATCATTGAAAATCTATGCTTCTTGTGACTTTCTTAACAATAAATTTAAACTGATATATAAGAAGCAACAGAGAAGTATTATTTAAACTGATTTATATAAAACAGCATACAAGTATATTTGCGTTCCTGAGAAGTTCTTTATAGAAATTTTGAGGGTGTGTGAAGTCAACAAGTCCCTAATACCTCTCAGAGGAGGCCCGTGCCCCTGTAGTGGGACAGTCAATGATATAGGACTGATATTATTATTTGTTTTACTTTTTTAAGTCACAGTATTAATACCTGCCTAGGCCGGGTATGAATCATTTACTTAGCATTATAATACACAAGTAACGTAGTAAAACAAAGCAAATCTACGATCTGCTTTCTTATGTAGGTGTTCTTGTTCTTTAGCACTATACAATTCGAAGGCGTGGCTCGTCTCAAGAATTGACAGGCACATGCTAAACACGACACTTGCCGTGTCTGCCTCGATGACAAGTTGTAAATAAAACAAGGCTGTTGTGATTTCAGAGAAAATCTAATCTGGTGGTACGTCTCTCATATGTGAGAATCCGCCTGGGTCAGTACCACTGCTATGTCTATTTCTGCCGCCAAACAGCAGTGTGTAGTCACTATTGTATTCTGGTTTGAAGAATCTTGTAGCCAGTGTAATTACTGGACATAATAAGACTTAAAATCTCACATATCACGCTGGCGAGCGCAGTGGAATACCAAGCAATACTTTGTAATTCAAGGTGTTGGATGGTATCTAGTGTTTATGGGTCGTAGCGCTTACCATTGTGTGAACGGCAAGCTCGTCGTGTCATTTAAAGCAATAATAAAAAAAACAGAAAGTCGAAACCAATGGCTCTAGAAGTATACTCTTTCGTAACTTTTTCTACTACCTTAGCTACGTATAACATAGGATTATTGGAATTTGATTGCCTGAGAGAGTTGAATATCATATAAGACTTGGTTCTGAAAAGTAAGACCATAAGCGGCTAAGAAATTACAGTTTTTCCTTCAAAATGATTGTTAGCAAAGGGATTCCTTTGCACCGGTTACACCTACAATGTAGAGCAGCCGAAATAATGTCAACCAGTTGAGATTATACAAATTCTGAGATTTTTCTTATTTTTATGATTACTGATCGCTAGATCCACCGAGGTTTCACATGAATACGGTAATCATTCTCGTCCTCTAAATGACGAACACAATTATGCCGTCCTACCTAATGACATCCTCACACTTCGATTAAAAGAACAAATGTTACCTAATTCTGATAAAACACAATTTCTTCCTCATTTCTCAGCCTTCCTCACTCCGAGCAATCCATAAACTATTTTTACCTTCTAATACCTTAGTCGGAACTATCGAAATAATTTTCAGTTCGCATTACCTAAGTGACAGGGGCCACTTTGCTCAACTAGGAAGAGATCGAACTGTAATTACGCAACCAGCCCTAACTGGAGCAACAACAAATGATTTTGTATGGATATTTGGTACATTCAGGTTTCTCACGACATTCGGTACATTCTCATTTCTATTCAACTGTCCTATGTCCTGTTTCAACAATGCGAGACAGTAAAACAATGAAATGAATGAAAACATCGGAGTCACAAAAAGCGCATATTGTTTTTACACTATTATTAAAATCTCATTTCATTGAATATATTTTTGTTGGCTGCTGTACAATTGAAGTCATTGTTATTGTGACTATCAATAAGTACTTACATTCGACACACTGTTAACAAATAGCGTGTGCTGGTTTACTAAAGAAAAAAAACCTTCTAGCCGAATTTTGGCCACGGGAGCCAATTACAATGGATATCAGCCAGATACGTAGAAGACTGGTAGGAGATATAATGCACAATACACAGTTGTGCTCTCTAGTCCTTCACTCTGATAGTCGGATGAATCGGCAATCCGAGATGATCGGAAAGATATTAGGTGCAAGACCAACGTGCTTTCCGAGGCACGAGTGTATATCAACGTTTCTAGGTAGTAAGATAAGATAAGATAAGATAATTTATTTGTAAAATAACATGAGTATACATACGCAGGCATGCAAGATGTTACATTAGTAGAACTCTGGGTGCAGCCTAGCTACCTTATTGTCTAGTTATTACGCCGAAAAGTAATATGCCTTAAATTTTTTGTGATTGTAAGATGTAGGTAGATATTGTAACTTTGACTTTTCGGAAAACTAGCACCTCAGTCCTCCCCGTGACCATGAGGCTGCAAAGTCTTCGAAACATCGGAAGAAAATAATAATATAAAAAACCACCATAAAATCCGAAAAAATGTTTTATTTGCAACTACTGGGGCCTTATTCTCTATCCCGCACGTTATTTTGACAGTGCGTAACAAGCACGGAACACAACGCATCATGTTTAGGACTATAGAAATTTGGCTTACAGAATACCATTCCACGCACATTTCTCGAAGATAACATGACACGGCCGCGTTACGCGTTTACACTATCATACAGAATAAGGGCCCTGATATGAAAACAAACACGTGACTGACTACTTCTAAACTTACTTTTACTTAATAAGGTGTTGCAACGAAAGCCATATCGCAGTTGGCGCTACATATCTAACTATATAATAATCTTAAAGTCAGCCGTAAACAGTAAAATATTCGCATGAATTCGTGTTGAAATGTAACGAGTTTACAACTCAATCAGCACGAGCACGTCGTAAAATCAAATTGCATTTAGACGAATCCATCTAGTATGTTATGAAAAAATTATACTATAGGTCACAGAAAATTGATATGGCGGATGATTTTAATAATAATAAATAATAATATCAGCCCTGTATAATATACTTCCACTGTTGGGCACGGGCCTCCTCTACTACTGAGAGGGATTAGGCCTTAGTCCACCACGCTGGCCTAGTGCGGATTGGTAGACTTCACACACCCTCGAAATTCCTATAGAGAACTTCTTAGGTATGCAGGTTTCCTCACGATGTTTTCCTTCGACGTTAAAGCGAACGATAAATTCACAAAGAATACACACATGATTTTAGAAAAGTCAGAGGTGTGTGCTCTTGGGATTTGAACCTGCGCACATTCGTCTTGGCAGTCCGTTCCACACCCAACTAGGCTATCGCCGTTTTGGATGATTTTAATATCTCGGGTTATTAGACAACTACAAAGATGACCCGCCCGTGACCATGAAGGCTGCAGTCTTCAAAACTTCTATAGAAAATAATCGCTATAAAATACGTTAAATAGACGACTTTATATCTATGAACTAGGTTTTGTTCGAGGCTTCTCCCGCATGAAAAGGTTGTTCCGGGACAAAAGCCCCGCTTTAGATTTTTCCAGAGGAAAAAGGCTACTTTTTTCAATCTTCCTATTAGTAGAAAAATAATCAAGATCAGTTTAGCAGTTCCTAAGATTATCGCGTTCAAACAAAAACTCAAACCCTCAGCTTTGTATGTTAGTATATATTAGATTAATTAAGTGAGAAAAGAGTATTCCCAAATTGGGATCTTTTATCACTTTTATAGATTTTCATAGTCCTTGATATTTTTGCAAATTTTTATCGACAAAAATTCCATAATAGCTGTAACGATTATTTTGTTAAAACCAGTTTAAATTAATTTTGCATTATAAATTATTTCCTCCAAAGTGCCATCTAAACCGGTTTAATGAACATAGATTTTTCTAAAATAGATATGTGATTAATTTAACTCATTATTAAAATATTCGTAATTACCTACACATCAATATCGCCGTATCGAATATTTTTATATAAACTTTATTAAAAAACGATTGGAAAGATTAAAGGGCAAAATGAGGATCTATAAAACCTATAACTCATAAGACTTAATATTATTGCCGCTTTATAAATATTCAATTTTTTTTTATGGCCTGAGCAGGCAAACGAACTGTCCGTCTGATGGTAAGCAGCATCTGCTGCCCTTGGTCTCTGCAATCCCAGAGGCACAGCCAAACCCAGTCTCGGATCTTGAATTTTGTCGAGGCGGGGCATAATTCGAAAAATGCAGCCCCCACCCTACCTATATTTTTAACTTTATCATCATCATTATTGTGCACCGAGCGGGAAATAATTTTAGCATTTAATGTACTGGATATCTCAGTAGTCAAAGTTGCGTTAATGATGAGCTATGTATTCGTCTGCCAAGTTTGAATTTGCCGCCCTCTGAATTCGCCGCCCGGGGCATGGGCCCCGGCTAACCCCCTGCTGGATCCGGGGCTGGCCAAACCAAGTTTTCGATCGGAGGAACAAAAATATAACACAATGGCACGGCGTCGCGAAATAGCGTCGCGCAAATCTAAAGCCGATTCTCCACATGCCCGGAACATTGGACGCTATTCGCTAAGTCTCCTTCCAGTCTCGTATTCTTTTGACGTGTGGATTACATCTTTCACCGTTGGTAAGGTCCTTCTTGATCGCTGTTATAATTTTTCCTTTCAATCTCTTTTAGGTATAATATCTTAGTCTCGTGGAAGGTGGATGCAACCTAGTTGTAAATGGAACATTCCCTGTTCTAAGCCAACGACAGAAGTAGCTGACCTCGGGGAAGCTTCGAGTCCCTGCCCCATTTAAATCTACATATTAATTAAAATTACAGTCGTATCCTATTTCTCATAAATTAAACAAATATATATGAAACATGATTCTCTAATATTTTTACCAATATGGTTTAAAACGATTAATATTAGGGAATTTGACCGAATCGAAATGTCAATCGATTCTTAATTAAATCAGCATGGCCTATTAAATTGATATTTTTTATGTAAACAGCAAATTAATTCATGGATTTAGCGATGGATGTATAATAATTATCATACAACCTTGAACGTCCGGAAAGTAGGTCTCGATCCAAATATAGTATTGTCATAGATTAAACAATCTATGGCAGTAGTATTGTGTCGATATTTAATCGGTAGCATGGTAAAGAGGCTTCACTTACCCAGGTGTTAAATGAGTCAAAAGAAAATGTCGACCAGCAAAAGACAAAAATCCCCACATCATCGGCACATTTATGCCCACCTGAGATAATTGCTTCTTTAAGCTCTGCATATAGTAACCTAATTCAGTCTTGACTATAATTTGAAGTTTAATAATTAAAAAACAGTCATTGTACAAAAACTCATTTTTTAAACTACAAACATTAGGAAACTTATTGATATTATGTTTGGACTGGACTCTTGTAAAATTAAATAAATAAAACCAATTTCGTTATTTAAAATGACTGTTTATGCATAGATTTCAATTTTATTTAATATTCGAAATTTATAAACCTCCAAATAATATTCTTTAATCTGTATTAATGAATCCTTTTTCGCACAAATAAGAAATTTCTTAGACAATGATAATCACGACATAGGACTATTTTTTAACAAAACATTCTTTACAAATACGCAAATATATTATGATGAGTCTTTAAAACTAGTTCTATAAAGCCGTTTCTATATTACGCATAGATTAATGAAATATAAATTCAGTTTTCGTACTAAGTAGTCTGAGGCCAATATAATTTTCATGATTTGTGTTCTAAAATGATAATACAAAGTATTAGTTCACAAAATCAAAATTGATCTGCATTCATTTGTCCTAATATAAATTAATGTCATTCGATGATTTACAACTGATACGTAATACATAAAATTATAATCTAGGCTGATGTTTCTATTGTTTTTGATTTTATATAGATGCTAACAAAGTAGTTTTATGACAAATGATTCAATATTCATTGAGCGCCATCTTCATGTTGGAGAAGGAATCTTAGTTAGGGTTTTTATTTATTCATTTGTTTATTAAACACAAAACAATCATGAATGCAACATATTATGACATGAAAAATAATTCCTGGACTATACTTATAATCCAATTTTATACTTAGTATCAACCCAGTCAAAATATTGTGTCTGATATTGCGACAGGCACGCCCCCTAGATCATAATGGGGCGAAACACACTTGACGAAAAGTGAATGCACTGGTTGCATCTTCGCCTACCAATTCGGGATTCGTGAAGAGGAGTCGTGATGTGTGTTTTTGTTTTTGAATATTAATTTATTCTAATCTATTTATTAAACCATTTTGTACAACTCCTTTTTTTTTAAAACAACCGGCCTTTATATTATACATATCAAATATCGGATACACACGTTGTAAATTGAACATCAATCATATTTCACTAAATTCCTAATTTGATTGCAGAAATATTCACAGCATAAAATGCATTCAAAATCCTAGACCACACAGAAGCAAAACACGACCACAAATACCATTTATTAACCATAAACAATGTGATATAAACGTTTAGCATTATTTTACATTATCTACACGCTCCACTTTCCTCCGACAATGGTTGCTCTCAAAAATCCATACTAACATATTGCATTAAGCAGGGTTTATGTCAAGATTTGATACAGGCCCGGGTTAAGGGTGAAAAATAAAATGTATTGTAAATTTAAAAAATGCTTATTTTTATGTTAGGTCATTAAACATATAATTTATTTAGTCAATTAGTCTTATTATACAGCATTACAAGTTCCGAAAAGTAATCCCTAGAAACCTTAAGATAATTGCTGGGTTCACTAATTAGGTAATTCTTATTTAATAATTATTTTTTTATACAAGAAATATTGTTAACCGTTTCTTGTAGTTACTGACAGTGTAAGCTGAAACAGTTAACATGCTTTTGCCTTGCATAATATCATTTCCTTCTTGCCATTTTAACGTTTGCTGTCGTGTTTCGACGCCACACTGTAAATAAATTGGTCTATCAATTCGATTCGAGAATCTATCATACAGTTGTGACAGTTAGGTTATTTCGAAATTTTAAAATTAATTGCGAAGCTAAGCATGTTATATATTATTATATGTAATCTACGTCACCTAAAGGAAGTGAAATCATCTGAACATTAGCAAAACGATGACAAACTGCTGCGAAACATAAAATACCTATTTTTTTTTTGGTTACGTAATATTTTTAAAGAAATAATCGTCTGGATACACATAGTCGTTCCACCCTACATATTTCTTGTTACATCCCTGCCACACAGTTAAACATTGGTAGCATTTAGGAACAATGGTCTTACTCATTACAGAACTGAGTCATCAGATACGCCAAAACTTCTTCACACTTTGCGACATAAACTACAATAGCACTAATGTTACAAGTTATGAATCTAATCTAGATAGACTGAAATGGAAAATGTCCCGTCTTGACTAACGCTGTTATAACTTGAATTAATGAATGTTATTAAAATCTAACGCGAGCGTAAAATATAATAAACCATTATAAATTATTGTTTCGTGACAGAAAAATATTGTCAATGTCGTATTTCTGATAGATAAGTTTAAAAACACCGGTCGTATTTTAAAATGATTACAACTTGCAATTTAGTAACATTAGTACAGAAATAATAACATAGAATTGTGTTATTTATACCTATATAATATTATGCTTGCGGCTCCGTCCGCTAAAGAAGCCTAATTTTAGAACAAAAAGTGCACTGAGTACCGATAATTTTACTACTTATTAGTCAAAAAAATCTGATCAATACTTTAGAGATCAGCCATCTAAACTATCAAGATCATCGATATATATATATATATATATATATATATATATATATATATATATATATATATATATATATATATATATATATATTATGTAAGTACTACGTAATAGATCTGCCGTTCCGTACATTCATTGTGTTTGACTCGACAGTACTGCAATCCGTACACCTGACTTGAGTATGATTTCAACATTGACAGCGTGTGGTTATGTACGGAGTGGCGCTCATAATATAAGAACTCGAGTCTAAATGCAAACCTGGATGTGAATAAAAATATAAGTAAAATTATTTGCTGTTCAAGTGAATAAATAGTTTATAACAGTGACGTTGTGGTTGCTATTTTAGTTCAGATTTTGAACATAGTTTAAATGGACGTTCGTGTCTATAGAATATATGTATGTACGTCAATGATAGAGATTTTTTTTTCTTCGAAGCACTTTTGTCTAAAATTCTAAAAACATTTACGCTACACCAACTAACTCGATAAAGGGTACCAAGGACGGTAAAAGTTGTTGGTGACCGGCGAACACGTATTTTGACCCACATTTTACTGAAATTTCGATAAGGCTTGTAAAGATTGCAGAACAAATCGGCATTTTAATTCGATAATGTTCTTAACCTTGTGGGAATTGTCCTGTTGAATTCAAAGTTTCTTAACACTTATCCGTTGACACTAACATTCGATATAAGGTATAATGGCAGTTGGCAAAATAATAACGAAGATTTGCTTTCTGTCTCCAACATTTTGATTTATTAAGTAATCTTGTACTTGCTAAAAATTCTGAGAATTCAGGTGTATATTTAAATGTCAATACGCAAAAATTTTTCACCAATGTTTTTTGCTCAGCCTGGGAATCGGAACCAAAAAATCAGGGCTAAAGTAAGCTCCTAAAATGATTTAATAACATCTACTTATTAATGTCAATAAATTTTAAAAATCAATACGTACAATTTATAATTCGATGACTGATATACACCTAATAAAGAATAATTTCAGCTTAATTTAACCTGTTCAGTATTAGATATATACTCACACGATACAAACGCCCGGAACTAACAATTTGAGTATCATTTTCACTATGGAATTATTGAAACAATATCCACGTTATAAAAAATTCGAAACTAAGATAACATATTATTCATATGGTGTTTATTTTTTTTTACTGTCTCGGTGGCGTAGTTGTAATTGTACATGGAACAAGTACGACTACCGCGCTGAGGTCCTGGGTTCGAATCCCGAGTCGGGCCAAAATAATAGTGACTGGGTTTTACCATCTTAAAAATTACTCAGTCACAGCTCGGAGTCAGGAAGTTGGCAGTATGATACCCCCATGACTCGAAATGCACGTAAAGCCGTTGGTCCTGCGCCTGGTCTCTCTCCGATCATGTCGGAATTCCGTCTCACCGGACTATGAGAGTGAAGGAACAGAGAGTACTTGTGTATTGCGCACACACTTGTGCACTATAATATCTCCTGCGTACTAGGCTGATCTCCGTTGAGATTGGCCACCGTGGCCGAAAATTCGGTTAGGAAGGAATCAATAATATTTTATTCTGTTTGTATTAGAAATTCCGAATCATTCCCTTTTTTTCTGTATGTTTTACAAATTTCAAATACTAAGCTTCTAAAAATACGGTTAGCGCGGCGTCTTGCCTAAATTAAGCTTAATTCACTATGGCGGTTTTATTCGTATTGTTGCAAGGGTGTCACCCAAATCCCACATTTAAATTTACTGCCTAAATGTCTATCGTCATCTCAATTTGGTTTTGACTACCCAATGTGACACAGAACACAGGTCATTAGTGAAGGAGATGACTTCGACACAGGTTAGTTATTCGACCCGCTGACACCACGACCTTCTCACGTTTATTCTACTAAACTAATTCTGAATCGATTTGCGAACAATTTGTTAGAATCCCACGAGATCACAACGCAGACGTATATCGTGGCGATAATTTATATGTAATTTAAAGAATTTTGTACCGTTCTGATTTCATAAAAAATTGTAAGTGATATTTTTTTGTAATAGTCATACGGCCATGATAGTTAGTATTTATTGTTGTTGTTGTTGCAGTTAATGAATATGAAGTTTATATGATGAGTTTCATGGGATCAATCTCATCTGTAAAATATTTCGTAAAACTTGCGTTTCCGAAATAAAATTTACCCTATAGCACTCAATAATATTACTCACTCAATATAATATGTAGCCTTCTATCAAAAAAGGCATTTTCAGAAATCAAACAGTACTTTCAAAGTTTAGCGCGTTCAAAAAATGTTATTTTATTTTTATTGCAACTAAATAACTCATACTATAGAACGCGTAGAGAAACGATTTCTCTAATTACAAGTACGCAATTTGGCTATCAAAGGAACAGTGTCATCGGCGTCATCGCCTGGAAACACCTTGAGACCACTTTCTCCGATGCAGAGTAACAAACCGGACTCGATTCAAAGATATACCAAAGAGTGATAATTATAATACGGATCAATTAGTGCATGAATAATTTAGGCAATGCGGCATACCAATTGAAAAATAATTTATAGCTCTATAAATTACTTAGTGAACATAATATTCCGTCTTTCTACATAACACGAAACTAGATCTATTTATTATAAATGTAATTACAGTATTTAATGCAAGTTATTGACCCAGGTTATTCCCTGAATGCTTTAATATCTAACATGCCGACGCTATAATTTTTTACACACTTAATATTTTATACATTTTCTATACTTAATGTATTTTGTTAAGACATAATATTTTTCTTATCCAAAGTTGCAAAATATAATAAACTGCAACGAACACTTTAATGTAATTACACTTGCAGTCAAAAGTTAAAAGTATTTTGGCCAGTAATAAAGTTCGTCTACGCCTGGATTCGCTTTCACTTGTCTTTGCACGTTTCTCAAACTATCAATTTAGATAGGATCTAACTAATAACAACATGTCCAAACACCAATTATATTCGTACTTATTAAATAAATGTGTACATCCGAATGGCATGAACTATTTAATACAATCTGAGTCATGCAAAAACAAAAATCATTTCGAAGGCATCAATAAATATCGTGTAATCGTACTATAGACCGATGATTTATATGAAACAGAATATAAGCAGTAAATTTATTGGGGCGCTTGTTGCCAAAAAAAATATATCAACAAAATATACTTCTCATAAATTACATATTATTTTGGCCTATATTGAACGCCTTTACTTGTTCCTGATACATTCTGTGTTTTTCTTCTAGAGTTTTAAGAGTGCTTGACGGCCTCACTCTCCCGACATTGACCATAAAATTAATTTGAACTGGTGGAACATCTTCTGCGTGTTCGGTTCCTGTGATGGAAGGTTTTGCTCGAGTTGCCGATCTAACTTTCACTTGAACGTCTCTTTCATATTCAACTTTTCCATTACATTTTCCGGCATTTGTGTCTTTTTTTGTTCGGTCATTTTTATTACCCTTTTTAGTACGTTTTGTCATCTGATCTTTTTCATCACATCTTTCTGTATTTTTTTGTATTCCAGCCGATTTGGATTTATATGGGAGAACACTTTTTAACCCTTTAGGGGCTTTTTCTTGTTTTGTTTTATTTACTAAATAAGAGGCATTGTCTTCGTTTTTACAATCTTTTGAAGAATCTCGGTGTCTTGCTGATAATTCCTTTTCAATTTTCTTTTCAGCTTCAGCTTGGACTGATTTTTTATAAATCTTTAAACGATTTTCCATCCTCACCTTCTCAGAGTATCTTTGAAGACTCCTGGCGCGTTCTAGCCGTGGTTTAATTTTCTCCATATCAGGTCCTAAACCTCCCAATTTTACATTTTGTATCGGCTGCACTGTATTACGTCTCATGCGACGACGTGGTTGAGAAACCTCAGAAATGCTTCTAAAATTGTTATCTGCAAGTTCATCTGGTGATTTACTTCTTATATCATCCGTAAAACGATAATCGTCTTCATAAGAATTATCAAAATTTTGGGGAACATCACTGTTCATCAGTTTTGCATAGTATATTTCATTATATGATTCGGTATTGAAAAATTCTGATACGGGATTATTGTCTTCTCCAATACTTTCTCTTTCAGTGTCACCAAATTCGGGAGACAATGACCGTATTTCATCTTTTTCTGGCATTTTTTCAACACATTTAGTAGTGAACTGCTTGCGAAATATTTCCAAGTACGTGGCACATTTGGCCTTTTGTCTGTCTTTATTGACAAGGTAATTTTTTTGTTGCGTTTCCTTTTTTTGCTTGTCGATATTACCTTGCATATTTCCATTATCTATTTTCTGTTTTCTTTTACGATCTTTTGGTATTTTTATCAATACGTCTTTTTCATAAAACGGGACAAGTATTGTGTCAACATTTTCCTCGGATACTTGTTTCACGATAACTTTTCTATTAAATTCTTCTTCGAGACTATCGACTGATATATCACTACCAGACAAGTGAAATGTTTCTCCATAATTTTGGAGAAATTATTTTATATCTTCAATTGACATTTGACAAGTATATAAATAAAGTGACGTCTCGGTTATGTCGTTACGATATGACATTAATATATTTTGAATAAATTTATCAGACATTTTGGTACAATATATCAAAAAGGTTCAATACTCTCCATTACACAAAAAATAATACTGACGTGTGCACAAAATGTGAGCTACATTAGTCAAATTGAATGAATAATTAAGAATGTTTAAAATTGATTTATCAGCTAGCTATCTGTTAAAACAAATGCAGTGCATAAATCGTTGAACTGTCAAAAGTTAGTACACGCAGAAATGTTGGCAGCTTGCCAGTATTCGAATAAGGATGACAGTCGACTAAGCAAAACAAGTCAACGTAATTTAAATCATCCTTGGATATAGCCTATGCAATCTTCAATTCTATTTAAAGAACTAATGTAGAGTCTATGTATTCAGTTGGAAATAAAATCCAAAAGCGAGTACCTATAATACTATTAGTTTAGCCAAGTTTGTATTTGTTTTATGCTCATAGTAATAAATGGGAGGACTATTATCAGTCTACCAGGGAATATAGTATTATCTTTCTCATCTTTACTTCTCTTCTCTTCTTTGATTACTTAATAGTCTTTCATTTATTGTATTTCCAATATAAAATCTCTTTATTTATATAAAAATTTCTTATGTACACTTGAGTTATCATAAGTGTAATTATGTTCGCCTACGTGATGAATAAATCATTTTATTTTTGTATGAATGCAACAATAATTTATAAAATAAATTTTGGCCAAGCATAGTCAGTTTTATAACTAACATATCCACTTATATCGTCAGAAGCAGTAATAAACATTGATGGTAATCATCAACAAGTGTTTCGCTCGTTTCGTAATTCATTTGCATAAAAAAGCTTTTCACTAAAATGAAGCAGTCAACGAGCAAGCACCTGTACAAGTGCACACAGAATTACATAGAGCATAAAGTACTCCACGCAGCGCGAAGTGAAGTTTGATTGACTCGCTCCCATTGACAGTTTTGTGTGCGAATATTCAACAAATGGTATTCGAAATCGCGGCGTACGTGTTTCCTGAATGGAATGTCGATTCAACTGTTTCGAGCGAAGATGATTCAAAGCGGTTTTGAAATGATTGAGTCGATCTTTTATGTCTCTAATGATCTTTTGGGCGGGGGAAGAGAATTATCGTATAAATACTGCTTACTAACCACATATACCAACTTTGTACGAGTGATTGATTACTAATATCGTCTTAATTATAATCATTCTAATCAAAGTATACCAATTACACTGTATTTGTGGATCATACAACATAACTCTCGGTGCAGGTATCAAACCCACTGCTATTTAATATTATTCACATTTTCGCCTAGGTTATAGAAGCTGTCTTGTCCCAAAGGACAGAGCCAGTTAGGAAAAAAAATAGAAGCTGTAAAATCCAGTATCTGAAACTCTTTTTCCAGAACAACGACGCTTGGACCAACCTATTTTTGCCAATTACAATTACCCTTTAACATTTTGGCCCACAAACCTACTAAAATCAATCATTCTTCGTAATAATTAAGGGTATTAAAGGATAGTCTCCAAAGCTACTTTATACTAAGATATTAATTTACAGTGTTGACATAAATCTCATTCATACCATTCTCGCGTCAGTCATAAGTTCATTCGTGTCATTCATTCATTGTATACGAGGGCTTGTAACTCGCGGTCAAGTGTCTTGAGTGAATCAAGCCAAGTAAGAAAATCACCTACGTATCTACATTCTACTCGTACGTATAACCCTACCACGTTAAGAATCGCTTGAGTAGCAGGGTCATGGACGGTATTACATTACGTTTATATTTTACACGTTTATATTTATAATGATTTCTTATGTTTACGCAAATGTTAATTAAAATTAAACTGTTTTTCGGATTATATCGCGGTTTTAATATTTCGGTTTTTTGCTTTACTGCGGCCTTCGTGGTCATGGGGGGACTGAGGTGTTGTTCATCCGTAAAGTCAAAGTTACAATATCTCCCTATATTTTACAAAATGAATCCGAAAAGTAGTTAAATCTAAATTCTAATCATTAAAAAAGTATCATATTGAATGATTTTTAAATAAAAACATCGATTTATTTTAATTTAGACGGAATGTAGTAAATCAAGTCATAATAATTACTGGTAATACGACCTTCCCATCTGCCTATAAAATACATAAAATGCATACAAAATATTTAAGAAACATCCTCTTATTACCACATGTAAACCTCAATTGTGCCACAAATTAAAATTACTAGCATTAATGGAAATATCAACTGACCTTTCCGAATTTGAATATTTAAATATTACTAATATCCAGTTAATTGCAATACTACAGATGCGTGAGAAAATAGACTTCACTTTTAAGATTACTGTAATCTAATATTTACGGCTAGTAATGCTAACCTCTATCAATAAATTCTTTAGATTTATATTCACGCTTGTAACCTAAAAAGGCTAGCATAAAAATAACTACTATAATCACATGTCTCAGAAGAAAAAGAAAAAAGTATTTTCCATAATAGAACTGGCTAAACTAAAACGCTAGAGCCATTATCTAGACAAGTTAGTAATGTTAACCTCTATCAATAAATTCTTAAGACTTATATCTATACTTGTACACTAAAGAAGCTAGCATAAGTATAACTAATACAATCACATTCTTTAGAAGGACAAAAATCCTTTCTATAGTGGATCATAAAGCTCATCTACGAAGATAGAGCCATTTTATAGACATATGCCTACAAAATAAATGGATAGACAACTATGATTCCTCTAGAATTAAGGTGTGGAAATGTGGAAAGACGACTTGTGGACGACAACGACGATGCAGACCGCTCTTGACAAGTTGGTCTGGAAATAATTAATAGAGGCCTATTATCAGCAGTGGACAGGCTAATGATGATGATAAAATTCTAAATTGTGACGACATATTTCCTCATTTGATTGCTTAGACCATAAAAAAGGCATGCTAGCTAATTTCAAAATTGAGCAAATGACATAAAATGGCATTGTATATTTTCGTATCAATATCTCCCACTGACCCATTTCTCATAGAATTACACGATCTAAAACGAACAATACTTTTAAGTCCGCAATCTAAGGCTGTTACAAAACTAAACAATAGTACGTAATGAGTAGAACCGGAGCAGTCCTGGTTAGTAGCTGGACGCATGCCAAAGTCCAACAGAGATAACGGATTGGGGCCATGCCTCCCTTTTGCCCGATTTTCACCGCGCACAGCCATCCACAATACTTATTTCACTTTT
>NW_023593867.1:0-17679 GCF_014839805.1 Manduca sexta
TAGCATTTAGATTATTAATTAAGAAAATCTTACGAAATTTCGGAAGGAATGAAACCGCTGTAAATAACAAACAAGAAATCGGCTGAAATTTCGTCTGGGAGAAAGCCAGTACGCCTTCTGTTCTTTTTCTGACTTTCTTAGCGATTAAAGATACCCAAAGGGGTGTGGTTACGACGAAGCTACTAAAATGCGACAATAAGAATTAAAACACAGCGGGTATCATTCATGTCACATATGTTTGATAACTTATTTCAAAGTTTAACTTTGTCGAAATGCATAGAGTAAACGGTGCTGTTTTTCCAATGCCAATTGGGACGGAGCTATAGCAACGATCCATTTTGCCTCATAGCATCATCTGTGGGGAATCTGCAATGAAACACACTATGAAAATCAGACAGTTTCAAACCCCCCAGCCTTCGCGCACGGTTTCCAAGTGGCACACCACTTCACCACCGTATATTGAAAGTAAAACGCAATTTATGCAAATAGTCAACTACAATATACTAACATCTATGTTATCGACAGAATATGCAGAACAACACTATTGAACACGACTACGTAAATTGATAAAAATGAAAAATACTTAATAATTGCTGTATCGAATGGCCAACAGCAGATTATAATATGACTACAGCATAATAAAGATTAATTAATAGCTTTTGCACTTATGTACAGGGTTTAAGCAAATATATAAGGTTTTTGTTTACTCACCGATGGAAGCTGATGATTTCAGTTTCATTTTCTTTACGACAAGAATGGATTTACACCCCATAATAACGCAGGCCATTGCTTGTTCGTAGGGCTATATTATACTTAAACAGCACTGTGTATTTATTTGAATTAACAACAAAAATATTACAAAACATGCAGCCACTTTTTTGAAAAGCACGCGCTGAAGTATAACGTAACTAAAATTGTGGGGCGCGTTTGTGACATTGTTTTGAGGTTGGCAAGTTGGAACATTTGACATTTTATTTGCTTTTTAATTCGGCATCATAAAGAGGACCAAAGGTAACCATTTGATAATTTTAAAAGTGTACGCAAAGCCGACAGCAACATAATATTTGTCTCGTTCTTTTCAACGGTTTGGCCTATTTGAAAAAAGGAGACGTATATGCCGGTAATTTAGATTCCTTCTATGCTTGTTCTTGTTCTGAGATGTGACTGAGGGCTGAACTAATTCATTGGCATTAATTGACACCTTATTAATTGGCAATTGGTGCAATTTATTGTGGTAAATGCTGGCACTAATCATCATACAGTAACCAGGTCTTCGTATCCTTTTGTCTTGATGAGTATTTTTATGTTGGTGGTTGAATGCGGTTTTCAGAACCGTAATTTATGGCATAGCAGCGTAGAATCAAAAAGCCACTGATCCCCAATAATTTGTTTACGGCTCTATCAGCAATTTATGTCAATTTACGTAATTGTAACAACTACCTGAAATTCACTATCAATAATAAAAAATATAACGCCTTCAAAAAACTGTGAGCAATCTATGAGACGATCGATAATATTATGATATTTTTGTAGGCGTTTGGGAATATAAATCTTTAATTTGTTGAAGCACGTAGTAACCGAACATAAAATAATAAAGGCAATATAAATATTATGTTAATATCTAATTGATATGGTCTATTCTCTTTATTTTAAAGTATTGACATAATTATTAGTATAGAAAAAATTAGTTACCTAGTATAATTACGTTGTAGTAGGTAAAGTACTCATTAGTATATATTACCTATTTCATTGGGCAATACGTCTATATTCACACTTATGAAATCATGATTTGTAATTGAATTTTAGAAAGATATTGAAATTGGTAATTAGCGTACAAATTATGCCATATCAAATGTAAAAACTTTATTTAGTATTTTTATTTTATAAATCATTTATTATAATTTAATCCTTGATATTTTTTATGCTAAAAAACTCATGATTAATCTTTCGAACCAGGAACGTATGTGTCAAATGTCATAATATGACGTTGACACTTGACACTGTCTTGACTGTTGACAAAGAGAATTATTATATATATGGAAATAGAGAGCCTACTCGTTGGGTTGTGTGCCAATCGACATTACGGCTGCTTCATACTTGTGAGGTAGAGGGCGTTCGCGATTTTCGTTGCGTTTCACGATTCAGGTTTATTGTGTTTTATTATTTTGCAAACGGTTTTAAAAGTGCAGAAGACGGCAATCCAAGTATTAAAATACTTAGAAGCAGATCTGTATTTGCTATGCCGTCGTAGTATAATATTTCTGACATCTTATTTACAGTGTACTTTTATCATTATTAATACATAATAATTCGATAGTAATAAGATCTAAGAATAAGATCGTTAATCAGACAAACATCATATTGAAAATATTATTTTTATTTTATTTTTTTGCTATAACATTTTGTGTACAAAATGCTTATAGTAAGTACTAATGATATTCACATTCCATATTAGATTTACAAAGTATTACACCTCTATTAAGCTATGTAAGCGCTGATAATTTGATCTTAGTTATTAATTATATTCAATGGAAAATAAACGATACTACTTTAAAATAAACTGTAATACACTGAAAAATCCCCAAATACTAAATATAAAATATACTTAAAATTATTTTATGTCTAAAATACATACTGTGACGAATAATAATTAACATTGATATTTATAATATGCTAAAACATTCTCAATTGTCAAACTATATTTTTATCACAATTGTTTTTAGTTTATAAAATATATATGAATTCTTTTGTATTTCGATAATCATTTTATTGTATCATCAAATAAATATCAAGTATCAATGTTCAAATAAAAGAGAATTTATAATTTTTATAAAAAATTGCCTAATAATATACGATTCAATATAGAAATACATAAAATTTACAAATCTAGAACAGCAATTAACTCTGAAACATACTAGCTAGCCATATTATTTATCTTTGTCTTCATCAAAAGGAAATTCGGATTCTAGCATTATCTTTCTACACAAACAAGTGAAACTAATATTAACAAGAACAAACTTATTCTAAGCCAAACAAAATTATTTCACAAATAAGTCACGCTACTTTTAAAAATTGAAAATGTTCACTGGAAAAGAAATTAACATCAAGTTTACAATGATCATTATACTTATCCATAGAAAAAGGAACTATAAAGATTAGCATTCATTAAAATATACTTTCTTCGTCATGCGAAGGTTGTTTTACTAATGATAATAATATAAAAATATTTTATGTAGATATCAAACAGATTAATTTAACAATTTGTTAAATAAGAAAGATTAAATAATTATAATAAGAACTGATTTAAAACAGGTCTATGAAACCGGGTAGTAATCAACAGCGAAATGCGAATGCGATACAAATTGCCAATACATATTAGATATATACCATAACAGTGGGTATATGATCTAAATAGAGTATGTACTAAAAAAGGAGAGATTCGAACAATTAACGCGATAAAAGCAAAATAATTTCGCACTTGTGTACATGATATTATCTTTAAATTGCCATCACTTAACTATTAATTATGGGTTACGTGGTGGTTAAATTACAACATACAATAAACACAAAATGAGCATTATGATCAAACAACGAAATCATAAATAAGTCGTATACAAAATGATAATTGTTACATAAAATATAAAGGAAGTAATGCGAATTGCTGCAGAAATGTAGGTACCAGTTGTAACATTAACAAAACATCAACTAAAGCAAGCAGGTCGACGCAGGAACGATTGAATATTTTCTGAACGATGCAATATTATTAGGCGACACAGAAGGTATATATTTTGTATAATAAATTAATCCTCTATCAACCTGGTATAGCTGGTCCTTCGTTAATTTGACACCTGTATAACTAAAAGACTTCATCGAGCCAATTTGTAATTATATGTACAGTCATGATGCTATAGTGAATAGTGCGCCGTTTTATGTGCAATTTTGTTAGTCTATGACGCGTCTATTTGTAAAACGTCTTTGCCGGTGCCACACACAGACAAATATTAGAACACTTGTTTGAACTCATGTTTGGCACGGGTATTTGCGTATTTGTATTCTATTACAGACACTGACCAATTTAATTTTTTTATGGCTTTTACTTTTAGGTTTCCATATATAACCAGTTCTCATTCAAGCAACTCTATAACTTTGAACGCTTGATGTGTGGTCGTAAAACCAATACCGAATGACAAGATAATACGTAAACATTTAAACAAACTTTGCACAAATACGAAAATTCCCGTGCCACACATGAGTTCAAATATTTTTGTTATCTGTGGCGCCGGCATAATATTATCTTTTGACATTGATAAATGACGATGTCTTAGTTTTTAATAAAAAGAAAGGTGGACCAAGGAACAACTTTATTCAACTGTATGTGTGACGTCATCAAGAATTTCTCGGTTTTTATTTTTTGTTTCTTTGAAATTAAGTATTCAAAAAATATGAAAAATACATAATCGTACTCAGAGTAGAAAAATTAAGAAATGGTATTTTTGTTTAAGGCGATACCTCAAGGTCCATCAAAAATAAAATGTCGTCAAAATTTAATATGACGACATTTTAAAGGCAGAAATATCCATGATTATTAATTATTTTTACGTTTTTCTTTCAACTGCGAGAACTAATCACTAACTAGACGTGAATTTAAATTCTTTACTTGCCAATACTTGTTTAGTTACCCAGATTAAAGGTGAAACAAAATGTATGAAAATGGACCTTGAGGTATCGCCTTAAGGCACTTTAACATTTTGAAATGTTAATTTTACGCTGAAGCTGTTGTCCATGAAGGATACATCAGTAAAAAGAATCACACTTGGACTTGATAATTTATCTATTTTAAACTCAAATCAAAGTCGTTTGCCCTTATGGTAATTTTAAAGGATCTTTTAGTAAGGGACCGTAAACACTGTAGTCACAAGAAATCAATCTTATGGGACTGCTAATCATTTTTGTAGATACATATTCTATTTTTAAGATGGGACAGCAAGGGCAGCACCTTTTACCATTTAAATATGAACGTGAAAGATAAAAAATATCAGTATAAATAATAATAAACAATACGTGAACAAAAAGCGGCGTTGGCCTAGTTGATTGTGGAACGGACTGCCAAGACGAATGTCCGCAGGTTCAAATCCAAAGGCACACACCTCTGACTTCTCTAAAAAATATTATGTGTATATTCTTTGTGAATTATCGCTTGCTTCAACGGTGAAGGAAAACATCGTGAGGAAACCTACAAACCTGGAAAATTCTCTAGAGAAATTTTCAAGGTTGTGTATCACTACTACTACGTTGTGACTATAGGTTATATATCATCACGCTATGATCAAAAGGAGCGGAGCAGTAATGAAAACTCTACCAAAAAGGGGGGAACTTTATAACTTTTGAGAGATTTAAACGAAAAACTATATCACGCGGGCGGAGCCGCGGGCAAAAGCTAGTTTACAATAAATAAAAATCGCTACACCCGTTCAATGAATTAAATAAATTGTTAAGTAAAAGTGTGAAATCTACTAACTGACGACATTCTGCTGGAATTCTGCTCTTGCCGTTAAATGTTCAGCCGCAACAGCTCATAAACGGGGTTGTTATTTGTCCTTTAACGCGTATTATGTCATGTTACCAGTATTTTCCTTTCCGTAAATATACAGCTTTAGTTACATCTTTCTTTAACCAACTCTGTTATGGGACCGACATTAACGGGTGCCTGCTCGCATGTTGTGTTGATTACGTTAAGCCCAGCATCAATGGCATCTTCCAAGACAGTTCGTATTAATATTTTTAGCTCTATCTTATTAAGTCCATTTGTGAAATAATATGCTATTGGCTGATTAAAATATTTTTTATGCCTTTTATTATAAAACCAAAGCGTAGTTAGAAAAAGAGCATTTTTAATGTGAAGCAAACTCTTGTATCTTTGTATGGATCATATGACACAGACAAAAGACCAAAGCAAAACAATCTTTTTCCTTTATTTCCAACAGTGGAAAATTATAGGATTTATTCCTGCGATTATATTAATTTGGCTTTTTACAGTTCTTGATGATGGTAGAGTAAAATACTTGCATAAAAGTTTGTAATATTTAGGACGTTTTTTTGAATAAAGACAATGACAATGTTTTTTCCTCTGGTGAAAATCGTCTTCCCTTCGCTTTCGTAAATGTTTTATATTTTTGGAATAAACCAATTTGAGTATTGTATACCGCGTGTCTTCGGGACCTACTTGTAAGGCAGTAGATATGGTCCGAAAATACTTTAGTAATATCTGAAAAATAAAACATTAATGAATATTACTGTTCGAGCAAGGAAAAGTAACTTGTTGAGTAGGACATATAAGAAGCGGTACATTTGTCCCGTACATAACGTCAAAAAGGAAGAGTGGCTCAAAATTATATATTGTACTACTTTAAACTTTATGTCGCGGCAGTCGCGTTACTCATTCTCCGTGGTTAACTATAGGACGAGGACAGAGAGATAGACAATTACAATAGGACGTTATTTTACAATGAACATTATGGTACTGCGTTTCGAGTCGCGAGTCAGAGGAAAGTATTTTGAGTGTTATCATTACAAAATACTGTAAGGCGCACATTAAAGCGCCTCGCCTCAGTACGCCTCGCCTAATTTGAAGTAGGACATTGTACCGGCTCAATGTTAAAATGAGGCTACTCTTACAAACTCGTTTTCATGTCATGTCCTACCCAATTCTAATTAGTAACTATACGTTATCAAATATAGGATGATAATTTTGACAGCTCCTTCACATGAAGTTTCGTATTTTTTCGGTAAAATTTACTACAGGTAATATCATATTTTATTTTGAAGTGCCACTCATTATCATAATGAACAATCACGGACTATCGCAAATCGCCATTGAAATAAAATAAATCGATAATATAAAAATTTGCATTTAGATTTAATTATATTATTTTTTGCAAATATTCGAGTTGTTTGTAATTTATCACATTTATTGGTAAAAAAATCTATAATTAATATATCTAATGTTTTCACGATTTAAATAGTTAACACAATGATAACTGCAAGTGGTGTAGGGTTTAAAAAAAACATAAATGGAAATGGCTTACCAATAATAAATAGATAATTCAATAAAAAATATTTATATCATCTGAACATACCAAATAATTATGCAACTATCGATATCAAGTTTTATAAAAATGGTAATCGATAATCGAATACGTTCAATAACGATTATACCTTAGCCTCATCATTAGTGTGATTTGTCAAAATTAACATCCTAAATTTTAAAAAGTTTTAGTAAACATTTTCACAACTTTAAGTAAGATATGTATATAGCATTACCGGTGAGATATGTGCTTCTTTCGGCCATTAAATCCATGTTTTCATGAAATGAATATCCGGTGTATAATGTTCTGTAACATAATTCGATATGAGAGACATGAACGGACAGAAAAGTGAAAGCCGAGATCTTTAGAGATTTTCTCGTAGTGTCACGCACGTTAAAAGCCCTTCCCGCTAGAAAAATGCAAAAAGCCCCCAGCCTATCTTATATTATTGCAAGTTTGTCCGTGTGCCAAATTCGCTGAGCACCCATATATGATACACACATTATAAAACAATTAAATAAAATTAGATGAGTAAGCACTCAGGCTGCTGTTGTGCTGTCGCCTGTACTTTTAGTCCCAACTTACATACTTTTTAATACGGTGGCATGTAACCACGGCAATATCCCTTTTTTAGTTACTTTTTCCAATTAACAAAGCTAATAGAAATGTTTCCTCATCTGAATTCACTCTATTACTAACTGTCCAAAATGCGTAGCCAACTGTGAGCCCGCTGCGTGAACGCTACGGCTTGTTCGCTGCACGCCCGCCGCGAATTTACAGCGAATTCATTATGCATTTGATATATCGTATGCCGTCAGTGTGATATATTTAAGGGTACAACATCTAGTCTAAGCACTTTTAAGGAGATATATAATATATAAGTATCTGAATCAGTTCAACCTGTAAATTTCTTGGCGCAACATGTGGAAAACATCTTACCTAGATTCAAAGTGGGAAATGTAGTTCTACATAAAGCACCAATATATAATTTATAACAGCTCTCAAAGTGCTTATGTATATATGTACCGCAAGTTTTTTTTATGTATATTCTTGTCCTCTGTTAAGAGTTTTGTCGAGAACTTTAATTCAAACTTGAAACCTTTTGTCCTGCCAGGATTTCCACCTATAACTAGTTGCTTTAGGGACATAATGTAATGGTCCTGAAAAATAATACAATAATTTATTAAAATATAATAAATAATAAATGATGCCATGTATTTATAACACAATACAAATGCAAGGAATTAGTCCATTAGAGATACAGCTCTGAAATTTGTTTATTCAATAGTCAAACCAAAATAAGTATATTAAACCAAGATGACGTAATAACGACAATCTTGTCTACCAACAGATTTTTCATAGTTTAAAATCAAAAGTGAATATCGCATAATTTTAAGGTATGCAGATTCCCACACGTATTTTAAAAAAGACTATTTAAATGAGCAGATTTCGCCATCGCGGTGACTGAGTAAATATTATGTACGATTTTAATGAGTACTATCGATATTATTTTTATAATAAATATAAATGTCATTTACCATCAATCGCACAACCAAGATAACATGAGACATTTTGTCCAAATATTTTATCAGTTCCTTATCGCGTGCAAAACAAATAACAAAGCCCGGGGTGAATTAGTAAGAAGGCAGCGGTGGTCCGTTTGAATAAGCAAAGTTCTTTCATTATTGAGGAAATCGTAATCGAACTTATCGCACACAAACTGCAATGGGAAATTTGAAAATTTTCAACCGGAATTCAAATTACGGAAACAAGGCGATATTGCCACTTAAT
The DNA here is from genome assembly GCF_014839805.1 of Manduca sexta. Lineage (NCBI taxonomy): Eukaryota > Metazoa > Arthropoda > Insecta > Lepidoptera > Sphingidae > Manduca > Manduca sexta. The sequence goes on from NW_023593867.1 coordinate 8,877, forward strand.
GCAATAAATATTTTAACATGCTTATGAGAAAATAGATATGTAATTTATTGGAAACTAGAATAAAATTTAAAAAGTATGCGTTGTTTTGTTTATAATTGTATTAATAAAATGGAAAAATTAAATTAAGCTTCGGTTGTCATGTTACAACAAAAGGAGAACTTTAATATTTTACCATTTAACAACAATCATCAGATATTGTGGCAACTCGTTTGAAATTGTGTCAGACGACTTGCCACAATCTCTGTCATTGTGTCAGTCAATTTTTTATCGTATTTCGTTCGGAATTTTCAGTAATGCATATTTTTTAATTAATTAAAATAGCCTCTGACATTTGTTTTATGTTTTTACTTATCTAATTTAATTACGTACATAATTATTTTATAAATAGGGATAAAAGGCATGATTAGTGTTTTGAAAACTTATTCTCCAGTGTCATCTAACTGAAAGTATCTTACAACAAAATTAATTTGAGGTTAGACCAAAAACAAATAGAGTGACTGTTTGAGAGTGACATACCCCTGCTGTTGACATTAGAATTTGACATCTTACGGTGTTTTCACGAAATCAAGTCAATAAAAATAAATTATCAAGTTTTTGCACCTGCCGGCGACCGGTGTACTTTTGCTGAGAATAGAAAATCATTTAAAATGGCTGCACGTAGTATTTTAAAAATTGGGAGCTTTGGAGGCAAAGAAACTTGTTTATATATACAAATATATTCGTCTGCAAAACATTTCGGGAAATGGTCAAAGTTGCAAATAAAATGGTATGTGTTTATCAAAATTATTACGTAACCTTGATTTCGAGTTTTTTTAATAATGTTTTTTGTTATTGGTATTATTATTTTACCAAAGCTGATGGTAAAAACATCACAAAGGCAATTATTATAAGATGTATGCCTTTGTAGATCAAGATGTCGTTGTTTTTTAATCTTAATTGATTTTTCCATATGATCGTGGTATCTGTAGGTCAACAAGATACAATATTAAGTAAATAGTTTTGTAAAAGAACAATAGCTTTTAACCAACCTTTTTGTCCATCTATGTAAATTAATGAATAAGTAAATTCAAATTGAATGGGAATGATAAGATTAGTTATAATTTCAATTTAGCCATTGTTTTTTATTTGTGGTACTTAATTTTTTAAAAGGATTACTTCCTACATGCATTTACACTATGGATCTTTATCTGAAATAAATAATTATTACTATTATTTGTAGTAATTGTAGTTTCAGAAGACAACTAAACAATCTTCATTCCCAAAACAACTTACTTTTTATTATTTTCACCTCCAACTGGTACAAGACAATGAAACAAAGAAAATTTTATATTTAAATTTTCTCCCTGGATGACAGTTCAAAGTATGCCGCCTTCATGGCCATAATGGGGACTACAAATGAAGGTTGCACTGTTCAAAATAAGTTGGTATTGTGCAAATTTAAATATAAAAAAATGTGATAAAATCTGAACTGTACATTTCTTTTTAGGTCTAATATTTGTGTAAACACAAGAAATAATTATAGGAAAAAAAAAACATATATATGTAAAATTTTCAGTTAGAAGCAGCTAAACTATTCCAAATACCAGTGTACATCTCTGAGCAGTATCCAAAAGGTTTGGGGGCACACCACAAAAGGCTTAAGCTCCACCATGGCCTTATTTAACAAAGGAACTAACTCTAAATACCATAAGCAAAGCCCATGATTTATACCGGAACCCCCCATGAAGGGCATTTTTAATTATTCACAGCTTGCCATTAACTAATCAGCAAAAGTTAATGATATAGCAATTACTTTTTTTTTAATAAACATTTCTTCAATATAATTCCAGGCACATGTTTGCATTGAACAAACCGTGATAGATTTACTGAATGAGGATATTGCTGTCCATGTGCTGGCTGATGGTGTTTTCTTCAAGATCACTCATGGACCGAGGACTGGCACTACAGGTATGATGTTCTTTTAAAAGAACCAGTGAAAAAATATTTACTTATTTTGAAATTAGTTTCATTTGATAACCTTTTCTTCCGTTATTATCTATTATACCACTTTAACGGCGCCTTCAAACTTTCATATGTAATTGAAGTTAGCATAATAAGCCTATTAAAAGAGCCTTTTGCCGAGCATGTTACACAAAAATAATAGTTTGAAACAATTAAAGTTTTTTTGATAATCTTAATATCACATCTCACATTAGTGAACAGATAGATTCAACATATCCATAGTTTCCTACTCATAAAAATAAACTTCAAACACAATCATCGCCATTCTTAGTAATGTTTTTCCTAACACAGTAACATATTTTCAGCGCATGCAATACATAGTGTTTCATAACGACGTCGGAGAACATTCTGTTCAAACTGATGAGAGACAAACAGCATCCAGCGTTTAAACAAATCTCCAAACTGAATAAAGTGCCCACAGTTGATACTTTGGGTTATGATTTCGTATCGAAACTGTGATAGGAATTGTTTTTAGTTTTCTAATGAGCATATTTTTTTTATTTTTTGTATATTATTAAATTGTAAAAAAGTCTTATTACATTGTATGTAGTTACGTGATATTTTATAAATATGTCTTTTATAAAAAAAGCAATAAACATTTTTATATAGACAGTGACGCAAATTATTTTCTATAAAATTTTAAATAATATAAAAACATTATAAGTAGTAACCTACATAGGTAAATATCTTATACATTATATTTTATTAAATTTAAAATATTCCATAGAAGATATAAATAGATTTAATGCACTTTTATTAGAAGATAACTAAATGCTAGTAATCATAATGTAATACATGATATAAAGCCGCTCACATGACTATAAGATGACTGATCGACAACATCAAAACCATATATGACAATATGGTATTAATACAGCCCATGTAAAAAAAAGTGTGATAAACTTGTTTGCTTTAGTATAAAAAAAACTTCCAAACACATGACAAGAAACCTATATGTATGTTTTCTCTGCACACAACTCAATGACTCTTATTTTTTATTATTTTAGTTTTGTAATAAACTTGTTCAATGTGGTTTATAATTTTAAATTTTGTGACAATATATTTACTGAAACAAATGTTTTTAATTTCAGCGGTTGCAAAATATCGGATGTTTTGTGGGTACTTCAGAGAATGTGTTGTTCAAGATAATGAAGGACAAAAACCATCCGGCATTCAAACAGATATCTCGAATGAATATTGTCCCTACACCTGATGAATTTGGTGCTAGCAGCCTAAAGAGTCAGTCGCTTTAAGTTTGCGCAGAAAAGACCTAGCATAATAAATAGGTGCTATTCATTTGATTACTCTTGTGGGAGCACTGATTATTGGAAAACAATATCGATGGTTAAAAGGCTAATTGAATTAGCGAAGTTTTTTTTTAGAAAAAATTTAACTAGGTAAAAAAAACATAGAAAAAACTACTGATTTTAAATAGATATGAAACTTAGTGTCAAAAAAATGCTGCTTTAGTCAATAAGCCTTTGACCCGTCGATATACAGTCTTTGATTATAATGTATATTTTTTGCGTGTAAATATTGAAATCCAACATAAAAGGAATAAGGGTACTGTTAAAGATTCTATATTTCTTTAAAATGAAGTAGTGAAAAATACTGTTCATGTTTTCTAAAAACATACCATCATCTTTACGTGTAAATATATTTAATGGGAATAAAATTAATTATAGATAAAGAATGCAATATGTTTTTTTTTTTCATTTCAACAATGACCACTTGAGCTGCTCCTTCCGATTGTAGAACCTGAAAACACATAAACTAACTTATAGTAGATTAAAATACTCACTTTAATTTAATTAATTCACAGCATGTTCTTAATAAACCAACATGTGAATTTTAAATTATAAATGTATTTAATAAAAAGAAGACCATATATAACACATGTCAATATTTCTATATTGCAATTTAAATTATATGAAAATTATTGGAGAATTGTTAGCTTTTGAATTTTAGCTCAAAAGGCATAGAATATATGCAAAAGAACGGTGTACGAATAAAGTCCAGAAGCCACAATTCCTTATGTAGCCTATCACTACTAATTTTAACAGTGAGATCGATATGAATAAACCTATTCCTATCAAGAAATATAATAGTATTAATTAGCATTCCAGACTGGCTGAGCTCTTATGTCCAAGAACAGTAGAAATATAGGGATCCTCGTAAAGGAAAATAGCTGATGTGAAACACCGACGCTCTACAAACTCTGCAGTTGCTAAACATTGTTAAGTAGGCTTCAAATATTATCTTCGTTTAGGCAAGCCACCAACTCTTTCCAAAAAACACCGATTCCTACCTAGGATGTTTCACGAGGCTATTGAAATTAAAAAACGTCAAAATTTCAATTGATATGATGATTGAAAGCTTGCACAATCCTGAGGTCATGTTCCACATTTCATTAAAAGACCGGCTGTCAGACTTCAAGACACTGTATGCTCATTCTGCATAGATAGGAAGGACCGTCAACAGCTAATTATTTTAATAAAATGCGTGATCCGCCAACAAAAATTGCAGAATATATATATGGGCCAATATTTCAAGACTTTTTTGTCACCTATTCCTTGTATCTTCCAGATCTCTTTTTTTTTCGAAAATATTTAATGTACACAAAGAAAGTCTACCATTTTATTCAATGCATAGATAAAATTTTACTAGTCTAAGATTTCCCACTACAGCTTGTATAAAGTGCTTTGAAACTTAAACAAAATCTTGTATACTAATAGAGTGCTTATAGGTAAGTTGCCTGAACTCATTTGCAGCAGAAAAGAATATGTACATTTACAAATTAAAGTAACCCGTGAACTTCATAGTCAATATAAAATTATGCAGTAACAATTTTTTATACGCATCACAACAAAACAGTCAAAATCATAATTAAAAAGAATCCTTATGAAATAATAACATATATTAGAATAATAATTTGGCCACATATAAAAAGGACGTTATATTTATTTAATAAGCAATTTAGATTAACAAAAAAGAATTTCTTTATTGGCGATGTTTCTTTTTAACTAATAAAGAAATCTAATTTAACGCTACACTCCGTTCCTCTGTCACTTTTTTATTTTCTAAAGATTTTTTTTCATTGCTATGAATGACGAGTCGTGTCCGCCGTTTCCCTGATGGTAAGCGATACAACCCCCCATAAACAGCAGAAACACCATCCAACACCTTGAATTACAAAGTATTGTTTGGTATTTCACTGCACTCGCCATCCTGAGCGAGGGATGTTAAATCTCACTATGTCCAGTAGTTACACTGGCTACAATGTCTTCAAGCCGGAACACAACAGTGACTACACGCTGCTGCTTGACGGCAGAAATAGACATTGCGGTGATACCTACCAGGCGGAGTCTCACATATGAGAGGCGTACCATCAGTAACTAAACTGTAACAGTACTGAAATAATATGGTCATTTCGTATCTTACTTTATGCAATTGTTTGTACATATGGAAGATAAGTAAAGTAGATGAATTCAGTGTAAACATATTATAATAGTGTGTGATATTTGCTACATGCTCAAGAAGTAAAGAAAAAAAGCAAATAGAAGGTTGCCAACAACAAAATAAAAAACGATACTACAATGTTAGTATGTGTTTAATAAACTATATGCTTACTACAATAATTATAATGCATACTTGAAGCCATGAAAATAGCAGAATCATAAAAACATGGTTTAAGACCTCAGATCTAACAACACAAAGTCATGGCAAATGGTATGGCAAGATAACTGCAAAATTGTCATATTTTTAAAATAAGAAATTCCCAGCTAATATCTAGAACAAAAATTTTTGAAAATTTAAACAATTCCAAACAAAAAACGTAAGCAAAGCATGGCGTTCAAGCATGAAAATCATAAATTAAATATTATTACAATATTTCCTTTGAAACACCCTTTATAAAGCCATATGAATTTGAACCATAACCTCCTAGATTTAGTAATATTTTCTCAGTAATTTTTGGTATCTAGTTTAGGTCTATTTTTATTCGAATGTCTTTGGTCAATGTTAATAACTACCACCGGTAAATTATCTCTCGTACCTTCCCCGTTTACATATTCATGAGGTTAAGTATCTGAAATTTTTTAATAAAGATAAAATTATTGTTTTAATTAAAATTATAGACATGCAACAAATAATGCGATCGCGAAGTGTATTAGTGATTGTTCTTTTCATAATACTTTAGTTCTATATTTCGGAAATTTATTTTCTCGTTATTCGGCATAAACGCCACTATCGAATAATTTAAAGTGTTATACACAATATAATCATAATATCTTAACTGTGCTTCGAAAATCCATTGACAGATTTTTCAATTTAGTATTTAAATCAATAGTGTTATACTGAACATCATTTTATGATTCTATGATGTGTAAAATAAATCAAAATTTTTACTCAAAACATGCAGTATGTATTTATAGCAAAATAAACATATGAAACAAGCGCCACGTTAGTACAAAAGTGAAGTTAGAAGCAAACCAAAATGGAAAACAAAACGACTTGACATTATATCCATTTATTATCCAAATTAACTACCATACGGCATATATAATACAAAAATAAGATAACACAAACACTCAAAACAAAATCAAAACAAAAAAAAACTTAAAAATATACCAATATATTGGTGTTTCTTTACACGAATAAAAAAACACAAATAAACATAAAGAAAGGGACACCATCAGGCACAAATGACCAACCATAATACTGTTTTTAAAAAAATGCACTAGGTTTTATTGGGAAAGTTTATTGCTTCTAATCATGGAATTATTAATTTCCTACATCCATGCTTAGAATTTATCTAGGATTTACCTGCTGTTACTAAAAATACCTAACCGACGACAATATTTCAAATAAAGTATGGCACCTGACGTAGAAGCTTTACAATCACACAATTCTAATTTCGAATATTTAAAAAAAGTTTGTTTCTAATGATCGTAAAATTTAAACAGTTTTGTTTACTTTTAAAAATCGTTACTTGCCAGAAATATTTTTCAAAATTATTCTTGCATGCCCATGCATACTTCAAATGAAAATATATAATAATTTGTAATATGTATATGAAAGTAAAAAATAATAAATCTCTATACAGATCAGTATCTAAATTGATAATAATTAGTAAATTAGTAAGTATCCAACGTCACAAATCTACTTGACTGTTACTTGAGTAACACTAGCTTGAAATAATTTTAGGATTTTTATCTTTGTAAATCAGAATTATATGCTCAACACTAGCAAGAGAAGTATGTATGGATGCAAAGTTTTTTAGTGAAACTTTGTTCTATTATAAATAGATGGGATAGATAAGTTGATGCCAATCATAAAGTACCCAAGAGAGTAGATTCAAGCTTTAAAAATATCTAGTAACATATTACCAACATTATTTCATCTCACCATCAAACTTTTCTAAAATTACGGAAACTCAATCTTATTTATTTATTTACACTTCCTGGTATTCATCTTTAAATGGTATTTTGTCTATTCCTATTGTACAGATGGATCTTTAATTACTTAAATCACAATACTGCCCGTAGTTATACATTAAACAACATAAGTAATTGACGCAGTGAATATCAGAGTTACAACCCCTGCACTGTTTTTTTTTAAATGAGCACAGCAATGTGACCATACTGCATCTGATGGTAAGTAGAGGGGTCGAATAGCATGTCGACTGACGAGAGATGATTACCCCTCGGCAGTCGACACAATTATGCCGGCCTGTTGAAACCAGATATATACAGGCTGAGCCCGATGCGACACACTTACGTGGGCCACTATGGCGGGTTTTAACACTGTGTACGGTGGTCGCTATCCGGTCGGATATAAAGTACATCTTACCACCAGCTCTACCACTATTTAAAACTACTTCTTGGCCAATAGTCCAGCCATAATAGCCTCAACTCCAATACCCTCATTATTGACATGGTTATCCACAAAAGCACTTTGTTATGAAACAATATGAAATGTAACAGTAGTGTGCTACCAGAAGAATTTATTAAACTGGTCCATTACCTGCGCTACTGTCTGCTCTCCTAGTGGCACGTCCTCTGTGCGCAACGCAGCGCGACTCACGATGGATGTTGGGTCCGAGTCTAGGATCACACTGGAATATGGAAGATTCGTTATTAAGAATTTTACATCGAACTGTTGTTGTCCCGGGTCAGGCTAAAAATAATAGTGACTGGGTTTTTCCATCATTAAAATAACACATCTCAGCTTGAAGTCGGGAAGTTGGCGGTGTGATACCCCCGTGCCTCGGTAAGCACGTTAAGCCGTTGGTCCTGCGCCTGATCTCTCTCTGGTTATGTCAGATTGCTGTCTTACCTGATTATGAGATGAAGGAACAGAGTGCACCTTTATATTGTGCACACACTGGTGCTCTATAATATCTTTCCATTAAGTAGCTGATCTCCGTTGAGATTGGCTGTTGTGGCCGAATATGGTAAGAAGTGATTCTTAAATAATGTATAGACTTTAAAGTGGACCAAGCATATCAAACAAATTTCTATTTTATAGACTTTTCCATTACTGAGAATGATGTTATAGTTTAGACTGTAGTACATGCTATTAAATAAATAATAATATTACATCACAAACTTCGGATTTCGATTTATCTTCTCTAAATATTAAAACATGTTTTGAAATTGAAATCATATGTTTAAAATTGTTATCACTTATGAACATTTTTAGGAAGTGATAACAAAAAAAATAGAAGCCAACCTTGTTTATTATCTGTTACAAGTTACAATACAATGCATCAATACCCTGAATTCAAACCAAATCTATTATA
>NW_023593868.1:0-18971 GCF_014839805.1 Manduca sexta
ATCACACGATGCATTTCACAAATATCACATAATATTTTGAACCTTACAGAATCTCCGCCAAATCGATTCGACTCTATGGACGTTTCTCAAATTCTTTCCACGATCTCGCATCGTGGCATCTTGCATCCGTGCATCGGTATATGGAACGTGGGGCGCGAGCATAACTCAGCCGGTACGATTCCACGGCGGATATTAGGACATCGCTCAACGTTGTCGAATCGCACTTTGATATATGAGGTAGAAACTGTCGTACAGAGATTTCTTAGCTTATGTTAAAGAAATATGATTCAATTTTGTAAAGTGTGGAGTGTGGAAATGGTGTTGAAGTTACATCAAATGTGCAGAACTTCCGTGATTGTTACACTTTAGTGGACGTAAGAAGTAGAATATAAGAGTTACACAAGTCAGGTGATGGTATTCAATAGAATGTAACAATCGAATGCTGTCTATTGTGGTACTGCGGAGATTAGTGACCTCACCATGTCTATCTATTGTTAGTGGAATACCGTATATACGCACCAACAAGTACTTCCTATTAGAATCAGATTAATCAATTGTTTGAAGTCTGCTTCAAATCTGATTAACAAACCCTAGAATATTTCACAACGTAATGAACTTACAAATTTACATATACAACAATTACTAACAGAAAAGCAGTAAATAACAGAAGAATTGAATGTACAACAACTTATTCAGATAAAAGAACAAAAAATCCGTAACATAACCTAATATTAAATTCATGGCAAATGTATTCAAGCAATAATTCCTCGTAGATGTTATTGGAGTACACATAAAATAGACAAAGGGAACTGAAATTATGCATCGCAATAACATTCGTAAAGGTAATAAATATGAGTAGTATATCGGAATCCAATATGTAAATAGACTTTCCCAAAATCACAAGGGAAAAATAAAGGGGAGAAACAAAAAATATGATAATCAAATGTAGTGAACTGGCATTTGGGCTAGCATCCTTGATTCGACCGCTTATGAAAAATATGACTGAATCGACAGTTTTATTTAAGCCGGCCATCTTGCGCAAAAAACATTTGAAATTTCTTACTATTCTCAGTCATCTATACAATCGAATTCAATTAATAACCCCGGTATTTTATAAAGCAGAACACGTTGATAAATAAATACACAAACCTAGATTTCCAAAATAACTTACCTTGCTTATCGCCCAAATCTCGTACCTGCCCAATTTACAACATGAAAGCAAAGGCACAAACTGAAGAAAAAATCGAAAGGTTCTAACGCCCGCATCCATCTTATTGAAAGAAATATATTGTGTACATGAACACCATCGCAAATTCGACAGAGATGTAGGCATCCATCCTCTGTGGACAGATCATTAAGACCGGCCGGCAACTGACGACGGCATTTCGTACCCAGTCCCTAAAATGTAGCAACTGGAGTATCGCCAATGCCATCGTGGTTGGATACTTTGAACTCGCATTTCTCTGATACATAAAGATTTGGTTAATAAGATTTTTGGTTGAATAAGGGTATAACTTTAAAGAAGAATACAAGTTTTAAAAATGTATAGGTATTTATGTATAGAAAAGTCGATGTCATTATGATAATCGTATAAAAATTTGCCAAATAATGAACATGATTCTTTTCTTTCTTTGGAAAACATGATACATAAAATGCTTTATATTTGAATAGTTTCAGAAGCAACATTTTAGCTCCGGGGCCTCCGAGTGCTAATGGGTTAGCGGGGTTAGTCCCTTGTAATTTCTCTGCTAATGTTTAGACTATTAAGCCTAGAGCTTTGCTGTATTGAATGGGTCACCTTCCAATGGTCACAATTAGAATTCCACTATACAATCCAATTTGACAGTAACCCGATAGAAAATCCACATAAAGTTGGGACTAATTGAATTAATTTAAATACATGTTTATCGGACCCTTTTTACTTTATTGTAATAAAATTAATTTCTCCCAAATGTGTGGAATTAGGTTACGCCGTTTCTGTTTTCATTGAATTTTGGTTTCATTTATATCGTAAACTTTTTAAATGTGTATCGTGTTTCATTAATTGACTTATTTTTATGATTATTGATTTTTTGTTTATTTGATACTCTCTTTATTGAAGTCAATACCAACGAAATTGGTAGTTCGTCAAATCGCGAAGTATTGATTACAGGACAGTACTCTCCTATTAGTAGCATAGACTGTATTGAACTCACTGAAGTAAACTGATTGGCGTCTTCTGATACCGTTGTCAGATAGTGTTTTCATTCTCCGTTTTAACAACTCGTAAAAGTTTGAATAACATTAAAGTTCTTGCCATTTTCACCAATAATTAATACGATTATTATTTCGTCTGTTTTAAATTATCTTATTATATAAATAATAGGTCGCAGGAACACCCTGAATGCACAAGCTTTCGACAGGACCGTCTGGAAATCTTTATGGGAGGCCTATGTTCAGCAGTGGACTTAATGTGGCAGTGGACTTAATATTTTGATTACTCATTTCTATCAAGGAAGTACCAAAAAACCTCGCTTTACTATCAACGGTCAAGAACCTTAAACTTATGAATCACCGAAAGATGTATTTTCTCTATAAACCGTAAACCGATTTCAATTAAGATTGCTAGAACCTTCAAAAAAGGAAGGATAAGATATGCCTAAGTGAATATCGGTCACAGGCGGTCGACATTGATCGATGGCGGGCACACGTCGTGTCAATTAACTGCCAAATACTTCTGTGTTTGGGTCGGCATCGGAATTTTATAATTGTGTTACGATGTCAAAGTTATGCTTAAATATTTGGGTAACGTTCGATGATATGCTAAGCGTTTGGATCTCACATATCGGAATTGATTGATATTATATTTCGTTTCTAATTTAGGGAGTATATTTTTGATATGAGGAAGTTCGGCGCGGTAGGTATTATTATGTCAATTTCTGTTTCATTTGCGTTTTGCGCTGTATTATATTCTGTCCAATGTGGAGCATGGGCATTGCCTTCTACTGAGGATTTAAGTCTTAGTCCATCACGTTGGCCCAGTGCGGTTTGGCAGACCTCACATACTTTCGAAATTGTTTTTGGGGATTTCTCAGCTATATAGGTTTCCTCAATTTCCTTTACCGCTATTCCTGTTGATACATAGCATTTATAAGCACTTAACGGTTTGATGGAAATTGTAACCTGTGTAATAACTAGGCATTATTAAACGTAAGATATAATGTCTGGGGATGATGACTGTAGTATATTATTATAAAGTACCTACTTAGGATATGGTTAGGGTACTTGGCATAATTGTTTCTAGGAAACTGTGACGTATACGATTAGACGAGTGACTTTAAACCTCCAAAGGTCTACAATGGCAGAAAATCCTAATTGAATTCTATGACATAAGGAGAAAATTAACGATTGATAATTTTTTAAGCGTGAAGCCAACATAAAAAAAAAACAATAAATTTCTTTTACTACGACATTGTAATATCATCGCCTTCGAGCAGGACTATTGCTGTAAATATGCTAACAGCGTTTCTCTACGTAGACAAATACAAATGACAAACTTGCACGAGTAACATTAAGTCATAATTTAATATTGCAGGAGTTGCAGTAATAAAATCTTCACGTTATACATTTACGTTCGTTGTTGTAAACTCCGTTTATTTTGGAGATCAACGTTACTAGAAATAATTTTGTTTTTCAGTATCAAAATATTGTTGCAACGAACATTTTTGCTATACATGAGCGCGGTAAAATGACCGCACTACACCTGATGTTAGGAGTGGGTCCCAAATAAAGTGTAAATTATCCAATCAACAAAATATGCCGATCTGTTTGAAACTGGATATACGTAGGTACGTATATCCAGTTTGATCACGGAACGCGATACACATGGGCCACTATGAGCATCCCATACGTTATGTACGGTGTTCGCTATTCGGATACAAATATACTACCACCATCGTATAAAATATAATACGATAAATATTAAAATGCCTCGGTGGCGTAGTTGTATTGCATGTCCGGTACAATAGCGCTCTGAGGTCCTGGGTTCGAATCCCGGGTCGGGCAAAGTGATATTTGGGTTTTTCTGCTCAGTATCAGCCCGGAGTCTGGAATTTGTGCCCGATATGGCGATAGGCTCGCCCCCTATCACATCATGGGACGGAACATACTTGGCGAAAAGTGGGTGCCCTAGTTGCGCCTCTGCATACCCCTTCGGGGATAAAATGCGTGATGTTATGTATGTAAATATTAAAATATCTATTAAATATAATATTTTAAATCAGCTGCAATAGAAAAAAGCAGTACTCCGATAACCTCAAAGTAAAAACGAAGCTTGTATGACAATCTTATCGGGCATTAAAATCTTATAAACCATACGAAATAAATATAGCAAATAACAAAAGCAAAACAACGAAACAAAGTGACCAAGACGATATCAAATAATTTTCTCACCCCATCGCATATAATTATCAACACGTCAATTAAAGCAATGGAATTAGAACAATAAGAGAACTGTCTGCGAAATTATTTGACAAAGAAACCGGTGAGTGTAATAATAGGAAATCTTGTTTTCGTTACACAAACCCTTTCAGCTAATAAGTTTGTTTGCTTCTAAGGGTCGGGCCGAGGGCTTGTTTTGCCAATTTACCGCTCACTGGCATCAGATTTTGGTAAAATACTGGCCTTTTCAAGGTTTCTTACCGAAGTGGCATAAATGTAAAGTTATTTTTATATTATCTTCGAAATATCTTTTTTCGATTGGAAAAAACCGGTAACAATTTACTGTAATTTATACATGATATGCTAGTTACAGAAACAACTATATAGATGGATAGCACCAGGCTAATCATCATGATTTGGATGAAAGCTTGATGAAGAATACGATGCACCAATTTGGTCTGTTCCAAGCACCTTCACCGAAGCCGCAACCAAAAGTATTTCAAACATTTGCTCCAACATACAAAACTAATTTAACCAATATGAAGCGAAATGATCTCGACAACCTAATAAATAACTTTAAGGCTACAAAAATCATTCCCTTACGCGTTGAATGTGAAATAAACTACAAATCCGAAGAGCCCGTATTACCGAAAGGAAATAAACATTAATAATTTACTCCGCTTTATGTTTCCTAGAAGGTTCCGTATCTCTTTTTAGATATAATTTATTACCTTTATAACTCTTTACATGTATAAAAATATCAGAAAGTTCTTGGAATTGCTCATTGCTTAACACGCAAGCTAAGTTTGTACTTGGGTTCTTGGTATGCTATATGGCATTTAACAAAACACTCAGGTATTTTAGTGTAAATAACTTCACTAATAATGAAACTTCAAAGCCCGCCGAGAAATGCGTTGCTCTTCATAAATCTCTTTTTCTTGATAGTTCCATTTTACCTACTATTAAAATTTGATGTGCTACCTTTGCTATCATTTAGACAGAGCATTTAATGCTATTAATGAAATAGCATTAAATCATGAAACTAGATAATGGTATATATATATATATATATATATATATATATGTTCAGACACAATTTTAAGCAATAATTGAGTACAATTATTGCTAACAAATGTTGTTGCATCTTAATGAAGTCTAATGTATAAAATAGTATACGTTATATGAGATTACAAAATAATAGTAAGTATCTCCATTATAAAAACATCTTAGATTCATAAAAAAAAGATGCAAAATGTAGCATACCGCCTGGTTGAATGCTGTTCCTTATTCAAGTATCATGTAGTATTTCCGTTTCATTGAGTTTAAAATCTCAACGATACTAAAGATGTTTCACTTCATTAAATTCTTACTAAAGATTAGCATACTTGAAAGTTTTATGTCAGTCCCACTGAACCCTAAAACAGGAAAGGTGGGAGTTCAATTTATCTATGTCAACCCTCGAGAGGCAGACACCGTGAAATCTCTACTCCATTAAAATCTTATACGGCTTATGTACAGAATATGAAAATATATAATGGGTAATACAGGATGTAAATAAGCAATGGAAAATAAGTCACCAAATTTCAAGAAAATGATGAAACTCGATGATCATACAATTAAATTCGTAATTACAGTTACATTATTAATGTTTACACAGTTGTAGATAAAGGGAAATCGACCATTATTTTGAAGTACTTAAAATCTGTTCTCATGCATGTGGGATGAAACAAAACACCAAAACAATCACTTTACGCAGTTTTAATTATCTCTTAATAAACAACTTATATAGGAATTTTCCGTCTTTCACGTCTAATTGTATCGCCCAAGCAATTCTATCTTACATTTGCTTCCTTCCTCTTTTGCTCACGCAATCATATGCGTCCTGTTTACAACTCACCACCTATTTTTTTCATCGCAACATAGATTTTCAAAAAAAAAATTTTACCAAGAAAATTGTCAACCTAAAATTATTTTTAATGCCAATCAATTTTGTTGCTTATCGGGACATAATAAGACTGGCATTTAAGGTTTAAATTTTGGATCTCTAACTAATCCTTGGAAATACTTTGAATAATTACTAAACATGACATTATGTTAAGTTTTAATTGGTGTACGCCATCATCTCATTTCAAAACTCATTAACGTAATACGTCATTCATTAAAAATCCTTATGGGCTCATGCGCGTTTTGAAATACAAGATATCACGTGACATGCGCATATTACCAAAATTCGAGAGAAATTCTTAATGCTATGCTTTTATTGTGAGGCTTAAGAGCTCACGGAACATTACCTTTGACAGAATACCGTGACGTACATATAGCTGGCTATCTCCTAAAACATTCCAAAATTTTCATTGCTTCATAGGTATAAAGTATGTTTTAGTCAAGTATTTTGATTTTAAACCCTGTTTTTAGTAATTCTCCTGATAATATCTTAGGAAAGCTTTATAAAGAAGTCTGGATATTTGATAAAATTTGTAATAGAACTGGTAATATATAGGAAAGCTTTATGAAGATATTTGGATATTTGATAAAATTTGAAACAGAACTGAGCGGTTGAATGCAGTAACTAAACAATTGCCGCTTATATTTGCTTTAGAAATATTATCTATTACTACTGTCTGTAAGATGTAACTAAAGGAACCTCTAAAAGATCTGCGTGCTGCTGTGATAGGTACTAGAAGTAGGTTTGGAGATTTTGGATTCAATTAAAAACCCCGAGAACCGTCCCACATTCGCTTAAGTAGGTCAGCTTTTATTCGATATGCCGGCGTAGAAAAATTGGTTAGAAACCCGAACCAGAGGCCACGCGGTTAACAACTTGGTCAGAAATCCGACCAATCAGGTATAAAACCACCTTCCTTTGCTTTTACTCGTAGGCAATAAAACGCATGATGGCTTCCGTCAGTCGATCTTTCCTACCTATACTTGATACAAATCCTCCGTCGTCTGCCTTACCTTAGTCGATATATTTTATATTTATTATTATTTAGTAACTAAGTCACAATGATGTGTCAACATAAAGGACTACAGTCTAGAATAAAACCCAATATACATGTATCTTAGAATATACTGAAAAAATGTTTTTTTTCTCAAATAAATAAATAAATATCCGGGGATTAACTTGTATTAAATCTATTTGAGCATTGTTATCCCGTGGGTAGAAAAAAGGTAAATATAAATATTTAGGTCAACAGTTACAATTACAACTAAGGCTAAATATAAGTTGTTTTCCTCGACCGTTGTCCGCCTTTCCTGACCTTGTCGCTTTGAAATATAACAGTATTACTTGGTTTGAAGATGTTACGGCGTTGGCAGTAAATTTTAACCCTCAGTTCAGCCGACCGTTACAATACGTATATAACTTTCACCCGATGCAGAATGGCATAGGTTTTGTCTCCTGAAGGTGAATTCTGTGTTTTTGGAACAAAAAATTTTAGACTTTGAACCGTCTGCTTAATGGTTCTAATTTAAAACAAAAATATTTTACGGATTTAATTCCGGTATTTATATTTTAATTTTCTTCCGACGTTTCGAAGACTTTGTAGCTTTCGTGGTCACGGAACGGACTAAGGTGTTGGTCATCCGAGTCAGCTACAATTTCTGCCTACATTTTACAATTAAACATTTTTAAATTTTCTACTGTTTACGGTCTGACCTAGGCATAAAACAACGGTTTTGTTCTAATACTACGACGTAGGCCATTGTTTAAAAATTCAAGGGCCGTTTTAGACTGCAATGTTTTTCTGCCTTTCTACAGACTAGTGAATCGTTATTTTCTGTACTGGCAGACAATGTCCGTTTAACATCACATTATCTATTTACACCACCAAACAGCCGTGTGTTAACATTTTACTGTTTAACTTGGAAGGGCACTGAAATGAGGTATCCGAGTTCCGTTCGGTAATTTGTAATTCAAATTTCCGTGTTGTGTTACCAATGTCTTTGCGAAGGCGTATCACTTACCATTTATTTACCATTACCAAGATCTCTTCTCATTAGGTCATGTAAAAACAATCTCTTCGTAAATAGCAACAAGATTATGGGGAGTTGGATAATGAAATCTCGACATTGATAGCTTTTATGACGTCACAATCGAGACGTGACTCAAGCAAAGGGAACTTGTGACCCAGCTCACGTAATATTTTATATCACGGGATTTAGTCAATTTTCCTGGATGAAAATATACTTTGTTATTCCGTCACAAATTCTAAAGAGGTCGAAATAGGGGACCAAAGACTTCCCCGCTCGTTTGCGTGGTAATGGGGTGTTTGAGCTTTCCTGTAACCACCATAGTCACGTTGGAAATTCCTTCAGAGTAACTCGTTCTCCTGGATAATATTTCAGAATTGCCTACTTCTTTTGAAGTAGTCGTTTCAAGAGTTGTTATTTTGCATAAAAATGATAGAACTTATACCAATTTTGATGCACCTACCCTTATAAAGAATACTTATCCGTCATCAGATTAGCTTTTTCAAACTTCAATAATATTTCGAAATAGGTTTATTCTATTTTTGAAATATATATTTTTTTTTCTGATAGAATTCGTCTGATTTTAAAATGAACTTATGTTTATGCACAAATTTCATATCAAAACAGCAATATATATTCCGATGCCTGTATAACTCAGCAATGTCTCCGATTCCCTGTTGTTCGCAGATGTTGGATATAATTAATTGTCAGCGGAGGTGTACTCACCTGCACTCACTTAATTAACAGCTTGCATTAACTACTGAACAAAGAAACGCGTGCGCGAAACTACGATTGTATAAGTTGGGTTCTGAAATTACTAATAAATTATTGAAAATTTTTATAATTTGTAATGGTGGGTGTATATAAGAATGTACAGTCGGGGAGCCATAATCCGTCTACGGGGGCAAATCCGGCTTTTTGAAGTTATGAGGGTTCTAATATTACATCGGTCAATAAGTCCCGAGCCTAGGTAAGAAAAAAATTTTTTTTTTGACATAATTCGTTTTTATTTATCAAGATAGTCTCCTTCAAAAGTAATACCATCAATCCAGCCCATCTTTAAAATTTTTATACCCTTCCTATAAAACGATTTGTCTAACCCTTCGAAATACGCTTCAGTTTCAGCGATCACTTCTCCATTTGGGCCAATTTTTTTTCCGGAAAGCATATTTTTTAGTTTAGCAAACAGGTAATAGAAGCTGGGAGCCAAAACTAGAGAATATGGTGGGTGAGACCTCAACTCAAACTTTAATTCATGCAGTTTTGCCATTATGGCGACCGCTGTGTGACCCGACATTGTCTTGATGGAAAAGCACTTTTGACTTTTGCATTTGAGGCCCTTTTTTCGCGATTTTATGCTTCAGACGCACCAGTTATGCCATATAATATTCGCTATTGATCCCTTCTCCCTTCTGAAGATAATCAATGAATATTATAACTTGCGCATGCCAAAACACGGAAGCCATAACCTTGCCAGCTGACATTTGTGTTTCTGGTCGCTTTGGACGCCTTTCATCGATTGACGTCCATTTAATTGACTGTCGTTTTGACTCTGGAATGTAGTGGTGGATCCAGGTTTCGTCCGTTATCACATATTGCAAGAAAAAATCAGTTTTATTTCGCCTTAAAAGATTCAAACACCACTCTGAGGCTTCAACACGTTGTTGCTTTTGGTCAACGGTGAGCAAACACGGTACTCACTTTGAACAGAGCTTTCTCATGGACAAATGTTCTTGCAAAATGACAAATGCATTGCCTTTTGATATCTTTAGAATGTCGGCTATCTCCTGTAACATCACTTTATGATCTTCCAAAACGATTTTGTGTACTTTTTTATGTTATTTGGAATCACAACCTCATTTGGACGTCCTGAGCGTTCAACATCATTGGTGTCTGTATGCCCACGTTTAAATTCAGCAAACCAACGTTTAACTGTTGCTTTTGATGGAGCAGAGTTCTCATAACATTTATCGAGCCAAACTTTTGTTTCAACGGTATTTTTATTCATTGAAAAACGATGTTTAAACAACACTCAAAATTCTTTTTCTTCCATTGTTTTAGACATACTCAAAGTAGCATCACTAAAATCACTGTAACTTTTTTACAAATTGTTAAAAGTTTATGAAATTTTGACATGTGTTACATAGAGCTCAGTAATTTTTGAAAATCGGTAGTATTTATCCGTAACAGCGCAATTTATATTTTAGGCTCGGGACTTATTGACCGATGTGTTAAAAGGACAGTTTAGGTAGATCGGTAAAATGGGAATTTTTGACTTTTTTACTAATAAGGCTATTAAATATGTTTCATTAGAATGCAAAAAACAATACGATATGAATAACATTTTCCATCATTAATAATTTGACATTGTTAATTGTTGTAATTATATATTTTTACTATGCTATTACTATATTCTGCCATGATAAGCTCAAAAGCGGTATCTCAAACAAAATCTAAATCTTGATTTTTATGTCGTCAGATAGCTTAAAGAAATACCCATCCAATGAACTTACCTAAATAATGATATCTTGTTTAGAACTTGTTAAAAAAAACTTAAAAGAATTGCTCTATCTCAGTTTTACATACAAAACTATATTTACAAAACCTCGATTATCTCGAAATTAGGTTTCTCTGACATACCGCTTTTGCGCTTAACACGGCAGTATTGTTCTATATAATTTACCGATTATATGTGTTGGGCACACACACTTGCGCAGCTATGTAAGTGCACGTGCGTAGTTGTGCGAGAAAGCTGTGTCACACCATACCTCCCATATAAAAGCAACGTACGCCTTTGTTTAATTAGTACGTATTACGATTTGTTACTATTACCACCTAAGTACGCCACTGTGTATTAAACGTACTCTGGAGTTTTGAAATACATAATATATTCAGTGCCATCTTTGGAGGTTCATTATAGCTAGAGTTGTGACTCCCATACATTTACCAACTTCCAACACACAACTCTACAATATGTTTCGGGAAAACAGTGAATTAAATTAAACCATATACGGTTGCAACTCGTCTGGGTTCATATTTCGATCGATTTCAATCAAACACACGAAAGGTTTGCTAATTGAGTTCCATTATTGCATCCAATTCCGCTGTAGTCGCTAACTACACCAATCTTGAGACGAATGAGCGCCAAGCACCGCCCTGGGAACTCTGATAATGCGGTAAAAGATAATGTGAAAATCTTTGTACAATTACAGACTGAACTATTAAATAGCCAAGGGTTGATTAGTTTAGTAATTAGTTGTAGCAACGGTTTATTTTATTGTTATTGTTAAGACCGTAATGTTCATATGGATGCAGTCAGCCATAACAGTAGCTGAGCAAATAAAAAAAATCTAATTGTTTTTGAACTTTTGTCTTTATCAACAATCATTTTTTCTTCACTTAAATAAATTTCAATACGTTTGCTTTGTTTTAAATACAGAGAAAAGAAGATTTTGAACGTGTAAAAGTTTTAAAGCTTGGAATTTGTTCAACTATTTTTGTTGCTAACTGTACCTATTATAAGTGTCATATCCTGTGCGTCGCGTTACTTGAAATGCTCCAATTATCAAAACATAACAACATGGCCAGACAAATGTTTGAAACTTATTTCATCAACGCTCCCTTAAATAAAATTACTATTTGATATGTGAACTCACTCCAAGCGATACAACAAAAACACATAAACATTTATCTTAGTATCGACTATTACTAAAATTTGTGATGTGCTGGATGATTAACAAATTATATCCGCGGATACGGATCTAAATACGGATATTTGGTGTCATGATCCGCCAACTTTCTCACTCAATCGATGTCGATACAGTATCGGTATGGTAACTCGCTACGATGAATATTTGCAATATAAAAGTGCCAATATTTGTTTTTAAGAAATAAATATTAATTTGAATGAAATTCAATAGTTTTCACTGCTACCTAATCACCTATTATAAAATTTCATCTATGTATTGAAAATGATTAAGGTTAAAGATCTGCTAAAAAGTAACGAATACAGATACGGATATTTCTTCTCCCTCGAATATCCGCGGATATGGATCGGATACGGATATCCGGCTCATCACTACTAAAATACCGTAAAATGAAAGTTTGTAACGTCAGAAATACAGCAAAAACGAGAAATTCACGCTTTTATCACAAACTCTTTGTGGGCGTCGGAGCAATTAAATAAAAAGCACACACAGATTATAATTCTTAGCGAGCTCATTTGGCTTGTTAATTGAAAAAGTCGAGTCTGATAATCCGTCGTGCTGCAATGCGGTGCCGGCACTAAATGTTCTTATTACGATTCACGATATTACTTCGACTTTCAAAGTGTTCAAGGTTTTACATATATCAATTTAGCTGGCTGATTTGTTCATAGTGCATTGACGTATATTCTATAGACACGAACGTCCATATAAACCTGATATAAACTATTTGTTTAAAATCTGCAGTTTTTAACGTTCGCTGCAGCGCTTAAACATCAATCGTCGTCTAACCAAACTTTTAAAACACACAGCGCTAAAGCGCTTTAAATAGAGTATAAGTAAAATGGCAACCAATACCGGATTGCAGTACACTTCAGTTGAACACACTGAGTATACGGAACGCCAGAACTAGTACGTAATACATATATCGATGTCATAGTGTTTTAAATACAGATGAAAAATAACAAGAACTAGCAAAAAGATGTCACTCTTATACATTCGATGTAACCTCTGCTAATAATAAATAAATTGTCCAGATTATAAATTCTAAAGGCGTTCTCTGCTACATACGCCATTCTTAACACAAAGATTATTCACCTACTGCTTTTGCTGGTGGTAGGATATTTCAAATCCGCCAGGATAGCAACCACCGCTGCGGGGCCCGCAGCGAGTCATTGCGCAGCGGGCCATACGGGCGTACCGCACGGTCTCGTACGAGGCGGCTTGTCTTTTGGCCGGATTCCTGCCCTGGGATCTGGATGCCAGCATAACCGCTCAGTCGCCCCCCGCGAAGGCTGGGCGGTAGTAATAAGGTACTTTCTCCGCGAAACCAAAAAAAAAAAAAAGGATAGCAACCACCGCACTAGGTGTTAAAACCGGCCATAATGGCCTAAGTGAGTGGAAATCCGAGATCAACCTGTGTAAATCCGGTTCCAATAGGCATAATTGTGTCGACTGTCGATGGGTGGTCATCTCTCATCGGTCGATATTCTATTCGACCGCACTCAACTTATTATCAGGTGCAGTGAGGCTACTTAATGGCGCTCGTATTAAAATAAGTTTTATTTATTTAAAAAACAAACAAACTTTAGACGTTACCTCTTAGTATTTTTTATAAACACAAAAGAGCAATTTACAGCGTTGTCACGACTTATATTATTTATTAATCAGTGATTATGAGCACGAATGATAGAAAATAACATTTAAGCTATTTACAAATCAAAGTTACTAATAAAGAATTAGAAGAGTTGTTTATTCGTGCAAGAATTTTGTAATATTTACTAGTAGACATATCGTCGCTTATGTTAAATGGTACCTATACTATTTTTTAGCAAATTTATTTTGATTCAACAATATACAGAATCATTTGCAATGTGTTACTAAATGAAATACCTGTCTTCTTGAAAATAACACTTTACAATAAGTTACTGGAACTATAGATGTAAAATAAAAAAGTGTATGTTTCGAACAAAATAAATATCAATAAAAAGCTATTTTTATTTTTACGCGCCCTAATTCCACTACTACTACTCTAAGAGAATTTGTCGCAGCGACATCACACTTTCAGTCAGAAATCTACTCACACACACGCCATACTCGCACTGAACTACAAAATGATAAAAAAAATCAGAATATTAAAACCGAGAGTTTTGGTAAAAGTATCCATTGTCCATGACAATCATGGATGATTTTTGCCACAAAGTTAGCAAAGGTAAAGACATGTATACGGATTAATTTATTAACGCAATATCAAAATAACCCTGTATAGCAGTATATTCACAATGATTGATTATTTCAACCCGTTTTCAAATCGTTCGCCGGAATAAGCCCTGTCTCTGCAGTCAGCAGGATTTGTGAATAAGCCACAGCTCACCCTGCTCTATTTTGTTGCCAGATATTCGTGCAGCTAGCTAACTAGTGCTTTCCCGGGGTTTTATTAAAAACCGCTGTTTCTCTCGTAGACTTTACATGTTAAAATGACATTAAATGGATGGATGTCTTAATACTAGGTCTAGCGACTCTATATTCTTTCTAGGTATGTGCCACTGCGTTATCGACACGATAAATAAGTAAACTAGTTTACTGTTGTAGATAAGTAACATACCAATTTGTTTGTCTTCAGTATGAATAGACACGACTGGGCTAGCACCATTATCTCAAAGAGAACCGTTACGAAGTGCTGTTGCAGTTCCTAGGTGGTGTGAGATTCCGCAAGCGTTCCGTTCTGTATTTATGCGTTAACCATGACTATGTTCTTACCACGACTTTGAAATCCCCATTACAAATGCTGACCCTTGTCAACATGCCTACCATCGCATCGAAATCTTCATTAGGAGTGCTGATCGATTTGAACGCCGTCCCCGCTGTCTAGAATGCTTCATGCTCTTCGTCGCATGGCCCATGAGACCCTCAATCGGCACCCAGCGAACTGCCACCGAAACAAGCTACGTATTCCTCATGCATCCTACGCGTGCCCTCGTCTGATTCAGAGTCGCCAATAGGCCAGTGACTTATTTGGACAACACCAGCAGACTAGTGCAGATGTAATGCGGAGTTAAAAACTAAACCCCGTACTTCGTTTATAAACCCTGAGTATCTATTTGTATACCTACTGACTACCTTTTATAATTATCACATTATTGATCGTAATTGTGTGTTATGCAAAGTTTTGTAATTCTAATTTCTTAGTGGCACATCCTCAACTCGATAGAGCTAGCTATCTCCAATATCTGTCCTCAATTTCACAGAGATGTTCGTAGTGTTAAGATCTTTGGGGCAATTAGGCTTCCAACAATAACGTTAAAGGTCTGCGATAAGTAGTCTAGTCTAAGCTTATTGTCCTAAAACCACTTTAAGATATTAATCTTAACTGTTGTTGACATAACCATCTTCTTAAACTGTATTGGTATCAAGTATAATCGTGCTTGACTTGAAACTATATCGCAGTGTCGGATTTTAAATGGCGCGTTCAATGGATTTCATCTTGTTTCAGAATCTTTTGTATTCTATGCATATCTTTGTTTCAACTTAATAACAGAAACAATCTGCGCCTGCGGCGGCGTCGTGTACCGGGTCGGCAACTTCTTTGCAACATGGTTGAGGAGGCAGCTAGCTAGCACATGCGTCATACTCGTAAACGCGTGCTGCTTGTCTGGACTGATCTGTCCATTTAGCTTAATATATATCTAAATAATTAGTAGTTAACAGTATTTCGGACACAATTTTAGATGGTTAAATTATTTCATGATTTCTGACAATGTTGCACATTCATATGGAAATTATATTTTTTATTTTGCAAGTACTTTGCCGAGCCCCGATAAAAAAATCAAATACATAACATTCTAAATTAAGAAGTAAATCCCTAGATAATATATAAATAAGTATATAGTCTTGAAAACGATAACTATTGAATTTATGATAATTTTAAACTTCTCATAATCCAATAAGATTACAGTCTTTATTGAACAACTCGCTATAGAAGACTTTATTTGCTATTAAATGCTAATTCAGAATACAAATTAGAATAATACGAAAACAATTAAAACGAAGCGCTTAAACGAGAAACAAGGGTTATTGCAAACTGTTGTGATAGCATTTAGGAAAATTTAAGAAGCGAAGTCATGAATCACCTTACGTTTACTATACAAACACGGTTTAACAAGTATAATGTAGAATTCTTCGGCTTCGTCCGCGGGTAAAACTGGGTTAAGTCGCGATTTGCAAATTCCGAATAAGGAACCATTCGAATCCGAGGGTAATGCGAGCCGCGGGTACAATGCTATTTATCTTTTCTTTGTTCAATCGTGCATTGTGTTTCTGGCGGTAAGGAAGCGGATGTAAAGGTCTTATTTTGATGTCGCTTTTAATCTTATTGCTTGTAAAGGAACGACATAATTTTCGTAAGTGCGTATGGCGGGCAGGAACTATATACCTTCTTAGGGTTATTTAAGAAATTAAGTTATGCTGTGATGTACATATTAGGTTATAAATGTTACGTTCCTATTCATCTATAGTTATATATAATTAAGGGCATGTACCTTCTACAACTAAAATCGAGCAATTACTACTCCGTTCCACGAATCTGACCTAAATTCCATTTCTATTAAAAATTGAATTAAAATTTCCATTATTCGTGCTTACAATCTATAAGCGTTTTTGTATATTCTCGTCAGGGCACGTTATCATGCTACACAACCTTCTTTGTAAGCTTATCGCCAGAGCTGGCTTCCATTTTCTCAGAGTTCTTTATCAGACATTGTTGAAAAGTCGCTGACACGCTTAGCCTTCCAACAACGTTGTTTTGTATATCGCTGGACGCTGTTCATTTCTTCAGAATCTATATTATATTTAAAATAAAAGGCAAAAGGCATTTGAGAATAAACCTTAAAAGAAAGTGCTTAAGATCTTTTTATAAATTTCATATAACTTTACCACATCATACACGTTTTTCAAAATGTTTATGATATCCGAATACCTATATTACTAATCAATGCAAAATTAGAGCACTAAATGCACAGAATTACGCAAAATACAATCCATATATTTCTACATGTAGATTATCCGTCGCAGTACTAATCAACCGCTCGGTGCCATTCGTCACTCGAAACTAATTTGGCTCGCTAATTACGTGGGCTAGTTTTTGTTGGATAAACTAAAAACTAATGAAGTTGGCCTGTTAACGAGCTATATCGATCGTCATCTATCTTTCCATGACGTGCGAAGGACCCGTGGTCAGATTTTCTAGAGCACTAGTAATCTAGTTATCTTCATTATAATCTTCGGATTTAGCATTACTTTCTGATTAACTTAACCGATATTTGCTGTAGGTTTCAAACTTAATATCTCATTTAGTATTGTATCGAATGGATTCTTCAGGGTTTATATTCTAATTAATGAGATCCTCCAATGAGATTATCTTAATGCAAAATATTCTCAATAGCTTTAAATTTACGTCATAATAGTCTCTCTTTTAATGAATTAATAAATTGAATATAGTCAATTACATCTTATTCTTTCATAATTCTATAGTTTTTTGCATTTAACAACTAACATAACCCAAAACAATAAAGCATTGAAAGACATTTCCCACGTTCAAATAAAAAACAATTCGGTGAACACGGAAATCTAGTTCCGAACGAAATGGGATGACGAATGAAGCACCAAATCCAGAGGAGCCGCCTTTGATTGTAACAATTCGGAACGCGACGTCAGGCACTCATGTTAATACATGAACAGCTGTGTAACAGTGTGATCTCTGGAAGTGTTATTGCCGGCTTTAGAAGCAATTAATAATCGAATTACGTGTGGTTTCGTGTGTATTATTGGAGTATCTGATAATTCGCCGATTGGATAATGTTCAGGTGTAAAATACCCGTGTGTATTAGTAAGACCGGCATAATTCTAGTGACTATGAAGTGGTGACTCTAATTTATCTGCATTATAAATTGAATTATTTGTATTTATTATAATAAATAATATCAGCCCTGTATTATATACTTGCCCACTGCTGAGCACGGGCCTCCTCTATTATTGAGGGGATTAGGCCTTAGTCCACCACGCTGGCCTAGTGTGGATTGAGTAGACTTCACACACCTTCGAAATTCCTATAGAGAACTTCTCAGGTGTGGAGGTTCTCTATGATGTTTTACTTCACCGTTAAAGCGAACGATAAATTCACAAAGAATACACACATGTTTTTTTTTTTTTAGAAAAGTCAGAGGTGTGTGCCCTTGGGATTTTAACCTGCGGACATTCGTCTTGGCAGTCCGTTCCACGCCCAACTAGGCTCTCGCTGGCTAGCGTTTGTATTTATTACCAGGTTAAAAAGAATTGAATAGGTAAGTAGAGACTTGATTTCTAAAATTCGAAGTAGTTTCACCGGTATATTAGTATTATTGTAATTTGTAACGTAGTGAAAAGGTAACGTTACTTATAATCTGTTTAAACTACATTATTTCTTTAATTTTTGTGCAGAGGTTAAACAGTATACAAGATATTTTTCTATTGTATTATTTTATCCTATCACATACCTTTATTTTTACTACATATCTACCTACATAACATTACGCCTTTTTCCTTTTGCAGAAGTAGGCAGAAGTGTAACAAACCGATATTTCGCCAGCAATTTTAAGTTTCATGTGAAGAGAGCGGGCTTATTGCCATTTACTGGGCACAATTTCATGGTCTACTGATACTAAAAAAAACAATTTCATTTTGCCCGACCCAGGATTCGAACCTGAGACCTCGAGCGATAGTCGTACCATACAAAACAACTAAGCCACCGACTGTACATTCACAATAAAATTGGTATCTAAAGTCGTCGTCCTTTGATAATGTTCCAAGTTACAACACTTGAAACGCAGTGTCGATACAAAT
>NW_023593869.1:0-18968 GCF_014839805.1 Manduca sexta
AGCCGTATTCCTCCAGAGGATTTACTGTAATGGAAATAACTCAAATAACAGAAGGGGTATTGATTTATCATTTGTAATAATATAAATCAGTATGATTCTAAGCGATATATTTGTATAAATAAAATATCACATAATATTGCTAATAAAATAAATACTGCAATACTGTTCCGTTTTAAAACTAACTAAGGCTATGTTAATTCAAACACAGCTGTATCTGATAAAACCTAATACTTTTGGCAAGATTCAATTGAAGAAATTTTTCTTTATATTTATTCATAATACTGTAACTGTTTCTATTCTATTGGGAAACGCGATAATCATTGCCAAGTAAAATAGTGTGTTAGCACCATCACTTATGAACTAATATTCTCTGTCAATACTGTTTAATGATTCGGCTAGTAATTTATTCAGTCTGTTGTGTTTTAGTAACATATAAATAATAATAAGGACAATCACAAAAACAACAACGATATTCGCAGATCCTAATTACTACATTATTTACAATATATCAGGAGACTATGTGTAATATCAAGTCTCCACTCTTCTACAAGGCTCTAGCTTTTGCTTAAATTGCGTGAATGTAACTTCATTTTTTAATATAAGCTACAAATGTGCGGCGATAGACTAGTGGGTTGTGGAAAGGACTGCCGAGACAAATGTCCGCAGGTTCAAATCCCAAGGGCACACACCTCTGACTTTTCAAAAAAAAATATGTGTGTATTCTTTGTGAATTATCGCTTGCTTTAACGGTGAAGGAAAACATCGTGAGGAAACGTGCATACTTGAGAAATTATCTATAGGAATTTTCGAGGGTGTATGAAGTCTACCAAATTCGCACTAGGCCAGCGTGATGGACTACGGCTTAATCCCTCTCAGTAGTGGAGGAGGCCCGTGCCCAACAGTGGGACAGTATATAATACAGGGCTGATATTATTATTATAGGCTGGAAATACTACAATTCGAGCTTCGTCAACCAATGCATGCTATATCCTAATGTGTATGAAGATTCCTCGTTTTAATAATGAAATTCTGGTAGGTCGTGATGGTGGCGCGACAACCCTGCTGGTTCTTAACGCACGTCCACCTGACGTGGGGCCTTTACTACCGCTCCATTTGTTGAAACGGTACCGGCCGACCACGATCACAGGGTTGCCATAACGAGTCGTCTCGAATCTTATTGAATTACCTGAAAAACAAAGTATTAAGTATTTTATTTTAAATAATATAAAATAAAGCTTATTTATTTACTTGAACAATATATAATTCCTTTGTCAAACACACCTCACTGCTTTTGAATATATTTCTACTTTAACACGAATTCACTTATATAGTATTTATTTTTTAAAATAAAGTTTAAAGTAAAAATTACAAGGAAACTTTGATAACCACTTTATTATGCAGGATAGATGTTTAAAATACGGCAGTTACAACAAACACAGTGTTTCCCAAATGTTGTTTCCCAACCTGGGGCCCACGCCTCACAGGGGACAACTTGATAGTTAAGGGAGGCAATTTAAACATAATTTTCAGTTTTTCATTATATGTTTTGAAATTTTACTTACGATGCTTTGATAACAATTTCATAGTGATTTTTCGTAAAAGTTATCATTTATATTTCTTAAGGGAACAAAGCAATTTTATAGGTTAAAAATCATGTATGGGGTGCATACATTTTTTAAAATGGTAGAGAAACACTGCTTTAGCTGTAGCACGAAAACTTTCATAGATTGTCCATTAATTTTAACGGCAATTCGACCTGAATTCACATATTTTGTTTTGATTTCTTATGTTTACGAATGTTAGACTTGAAATCTCTATAAACGATTTTATCGCATATATTCACGTTTCGAAGACTTTTGCAGCCTTCATGTCCCCGTGACCATGAATTCACATATAATAATATAAAACCATCCGTTTAAATAGTTTTAACAATATTTTATTTTGTTTGTTTTGTTTATTTTGTAAAATTACAGTCAACAATAAATGAACAATTTATAGTGAATTTTTTATAGTCAATTGTGTTGTATAAAAATGCTAATTACAAATAAGACAATACCATAAATATTGTACTTTTATTAACACATAATAATAGACATAAAACAAGTGGTGAAAAATATTATTATTTTCATCCTCAAATAATTTTAAACCATAATTCATGTTAAAAGTACCGTCAGCCACGCAGATATGTGAACAAATTCAAAACTTCAAAACATTAACTTCAATCGAAATATTATTTTTCTTTACCGAAAATGAGGTGAAATTTAATTTTATGAAGACAAAACAATATTTCACAAACAAAAGTTTAAAGATGATATGAAATTTTGAATTTGTTCAGCTAATTTTGTTGCTGACTGTATATTTAAAATTACCGCAAATCGAAATCCTAAAGCGTAACAATTGTAACCTATAATAATATAATTAAGTATTTGTAACCAATGTTTTTACGGATAAATAGTAGCTTTTTTTGCATCAATTGCTCAAAGAATACCTAGCTCAGTAAAAGTAAATATAGTATGTACATAATTTGTATTTTTAAATTCATTCGTTTTACGTGAAAAATGTTGGACTCTTCAATTCTGAAAGAAGTCAAAATTTTATTTGTGTTCTTAACGCCATAAAAATTACATCACAATGTCGTTAGTTAAATTGCCTTAACCATAGGCACACCCATAGAAGGGTGCAGGTCCCTCCCACCCTTGATTGTCTATCCACAATATTTGTGATGAATTCTAGGAACTATCTATAATTTTTTAATTATACTACGTAGGCAAGATAAGTCGTAAAACCGAGTCAAATCCGTTCTGAAAAATGTTTTAAATGCACTCATTGACCACATTGCATCCACATACAAGCAAGACAAGTCAAGTGAAACATTAGTCATAGGATTTACCACGTTTTCTCACGTCAATGGTTATGTTCATGCATGATCCTGATTATAGTGGTGTCGCACATAACGATGGTGGCTCGACATCCGTACTTGGCCCTCGTGCAGTTCCACCGAGACTTGGGTCCTTTGCTGCTGCTGTGCTTGTTGAACCTGTAGCCGTTTATGCATAATGCTTTACCGCCTGACGGCAGATCCTCGAAGTACGGATCTAAAACGCATACATACATTTAAATAAACATATACCTATTTAAAAAAACGACGTTGTTAGGTGTGAAGAATAACTCCATTTGGCGAATGACGCTATGATATAAATATATACCTAATATAGAGAAACCCACGTCTATATAAGGAATAATGGATACCGTTTGGCTAACGAGGCTAGCTTTTTCCGATTTGTCTAAAAATTATTTCTAGTATTTTCTGTGTTTCCCAACGACAAGTAGAACCTATTTGGTATCTGTTCGTGAACACTGATAAAAGACATGAATATTGTATTAGCAGTACCTTTTCGTACCCTCAATAAAAAAACTTAAGCAGATTTTTTCTTGTACTAAGGTGGACAAGTCGTTTGGTCGGCGCCCTCTATAAAAAATCTTTGAGACACAACTAACACTATATCTTGTAAAATAATAATAATAATTTGAGCTTAAAATCTACAGCAGAATACTGTTTATATTCTAAGTCTAAGGTAATTAAACGTAATAAGGGCAGGGTTTTTGGAAATCCTTATAAAACGATTTTGATAAGTGTATTAGGTAATTTGGACATCATGATCAAATAAACCGTTTTAATTAAGATAAACTATTGTACAAAAATAAGGCAGCAACGGCCAGTTACTTAGGAAAAAGTTCTTTAAAAAGTAGTCTGTGGTCCTTGTTGGGCTCTAGCATTCTAAATAAAGTCCATTATTAAACTGCAGGGTTTTAGACATTGTATGCCAGAAAAATTACATCTTAAAAAGGAATGACTTTAAATTACGATTAAGTTTGTGGCTTTCGAATAATGAAACGGGAATTCAAATAAATTAGTTTCGTCCTTATAAAGTCTTAGGAAATGTATATAAATTATAACTAATCTATTTTACAGTTACAAATTAAAAAAAATATAGTAAACTTGTCGTAGAACATATAACAAATATAAAAATTAATAATTTCAGACAAAAATTGTAAACATCAATAATAAAGTAGTTCGACAACATAGTAATAAAAATAATATCCTACAATAACAAACTCAGATGAATAACAGTACAAATAAATTAAGGAAAATTAAGTTAACCTTAACATCCATTGCAAATGTTACATACAGTCAGAACAAAAAATCTACATCATCTTTGGTAAGACTCGTGCATTCTTTGTGATACCACAAGTTACATTCTTGCGCCGCCGTATTGCTAGCATTATATCTATGTTCCAATCTGGGCTATACCAACTTTCTTTATCATATATTACTTTTTTGTATTTTTACCTCGCACCGAATTTTTCATTGCTTTATTTTATGTTTAGTTTTGATTTTATCTGGTTTAATCTTTAGAACTTTAAATAACTTTTTTCTTGCCTTTGCTTTTTGACCTTTAATATTATTGTTCTAATTTTTGGTCATTCGTTCATGTCATTTTGGAGTTTTTGCATTATTGCTTGCCTTGTCTCTGAATACATCTTTGGTTATTTTCTATCTGACGTAATCTAATGCTTTTCGTCTTGTATTTGCCATAGTTAGAGCAGAATTGTGTGTTGGCAGAAACTGTTTAAAAATTGACTCTTGAATATCAGATAGATTTTTATTATTTTTAAATTCTGATAGTGGCATTTCATCATTCTGGTTCTTTTTGAACAGTGTTCATATTTTCTTCATTAGATGCGAAAGCAGGCGTGTATATTCTAACAAGTTTTGCTGTATAGTTTTGCATCATTGCGAGATTATATTCAATGTCGGGTATATCTGATGGAGAGGACCAGGAACAGGTGTACCCTATCGAATAGGGTATACCAACCGAGTCTAAAGATTCCATAGAAGAGCTATAGTCAACAAATTTCTGGATAAATTACCATATTTTATCTGGAGGTGCTTTATTATAGCTACTAAATTCTGAGCTGTTGAGCCATCTTCTTCACAAAAAGTAATATCTAAGTCAATCAATCAGTCAAATAAATATATTTCGTGCGAGGAAATTGTTCAGCCATTTCTTGCCAGCAGTCGATTTTTTTTCACTAAAAGGATTTTTTATATTGTTTCTTTTACAAAATAAGTAAGCTTCTTTACGTATTATACTTGGTGTTAAAGGCATGCCTTTATTTGAAAACTTCTTAATTCTCTCTATCAATTCCTTTTCTTGTGTGTCGGTAAAGACAGCTTTCCTTCCCAATCTCTTCACCCCGCTTCCAGATTTTATGTGATTCTTCAATGTTCGCCTTGGTATGTTATATTTTAAAGCTGCTGCACGTTCCGACATTTGATTGTTTTTTATATCATATAGAGCATCTTGAAGATCAGTTTGAGACCATCCAGAGCCCCGTTTTCTTTTTTGCAAAGGTTCCATTCTTGTCTTTACTAAAAGCAATATACTTATGTTAAGATATGAACAATAATTAAAATAAAATTAAAAAATATTTATGACAAAAGCTAGGTACTGATTATAATTTTTGCGTAAATAAAATCTTATAAAACTAAATCTAAACGAATAGGTAAATGTATTGCTAAGTATAAAACCTAAACCAAAAATTCCAAGGTATCTAGAAAAAAGGCATTTTTGTGTAATACCAATGGCCTATTGTTACGAACTGTCGTTATTGCCGCACAAAAGTGCCAGCTGCTTACTTACACTTATATAAGTTATTTAAGTAACGAATCATAATTATTTTAAAAATAAGTACCCCCTAATAAATTCCGGCCCTTATTTGGGCAAATAAAATGGACCTAGTTAGGCACGTAGATGTCCTTAGAAAATCAAATAAAATAGTGATTAAAGCAATAACTTTGGTAACTTACCCTGTCAATCGACGTTCTAAAAATATTTTAATAACTTTTGCAGAATTATTACATAACGGACTGAGTTTTATTACTAAAACCATACAAAATTTAATAAGAATATTTTATAAATTGAGTCACGTCGATCGCCCCTTAGGTGACACACAGAGCTACTGACAAAATGTCCAGCACGAAAGCAAAGTACGTTGGTGCTCTTTAGCGATACTAGTGAGAGGCCGCGCTATATCCATTTTGGTTTACGTATTAATATCGGGAAGTTTGAAAAGATGGGCTCTATTTGGAACCGGCCTTTTTAGGCGCATTTACCTTATTTTCATTCTATGCTCATAAGGAGCCACATACATTAACCCCTTATTCATAGACAGTTTTTTTTATTTATGGACGGAGCATTGCTATCATAACAAGTCTGCTTCTCAGTGCTGACGGCATGGCAGCCTTCACAGTGCGTAGACATAGGGCCGTTGTGATTGGTTAATATTGAGATACAACTTTAATCTAGTTGGCTGTCAGATAAACAAAGCTGAGAAACTGACTTGTTATCACTGCAATGCTCCGTCCTTCGATAAAAAACGTCTAAGAATAAGGGGCTTAATATGTTCTTAAATACAACGTGTCATCATTAATAATATTTGTATAAATGTCTACAATACAACGCTAAAACAAAGCAGTGGTAATAGATATGACGGTGGTACCTCCTGTGATGGATCCTCACATACCAGAGGCCTACCATCTAATCTACACCTGCTAACAGTCAGCATCTCCACTTAAATTTAAAAAAATCACAGTTCTAACTATGTCTCAAAAAATAAATTTATTATTTCATTGGGCAGTTTGTTTTTTAAAAAATACCAATAAATAATACAGTAAACTTTATTGAAAAATGCAAAAGTCCAAAAATATGACGACCCAACAATAGATGCAGAATATCTTATAACAACAACATAAGTAAAATGTGATGCTTCTTATTCCATTAAACATATCAATTTGTACACATTTCTGTGGATGTAAGTATTACCTAAATTTCTAATACAACGGTACAAAAATACTTAAAACTCTTTTTCAATAAGCAGAGTTCAATTAACTCTCTTTCGAATTACTATTTAATAATTATTATCTTATAAAAAAAAAAGAAGCGGCGATAGCCTAGTTGGGTGTGGAACGGACTGCCAAGACGAATATCCGCAGGTTCAAATCCCAAGGGCACACACCTCTGACTTTTCTAAAATCATATGTGTATTCTTTGTGAATTTATCGTTCGCTTTAACGGTGAAGGAAAACATCGTGAGGAAACCTGCACATCAGAGAAGTTCTCTATAGGAATTTTGAAGGTGTGTGAAGTCTACCAATCCGCACTAGTACAGCGTGGTGGACTAAGGCCTAATCCCTCTCAGTAGTAGAGGAGGCCCGTGCTCAGCAGTGGGCAAGTATATAATACAGGGCTGATATTATTATTATATTATAATTATTATCTTACAGTGGCAAAGGGTCCATATAAGCCAATTCCTAGCGGCTTCTCTTTATGTAAAATTTTATTATCATTAGAACGATTTACAGACTGCATTTATGCATATTAGTACCTATATGTTGCGTATGCCTTTCGGAAAATTTCTCCTTTCGCCACAGCTATCTTAGGAACCTTAATTCTACTTCCTATGTTAATAAGGACTATACTGAGCTGATTGACATTTCTTGAACCTTACTAATAAAGGCTGTATTTGTCTGTCACAATTATACAAATTTTTGTCTCGCTTCCTCTAATAATAAATAACATTCAACATAGTAAGACAAAACACTGAATACCTATTACAAACGTGTACAACGATAATTATTAGTTAGGAGGTAAGTAGTTCTTCTGACACCAGTTTTTGGAACTTAAATGCTATGTTTGATTAGTTCCATTTGATAACTCATGAGTCACAAATATATGAAAATACTTAATTCACTACTTATTAGGAACCCAATGCTCTAGTCATTTATATGTCTAACAAAAAATCACGCAAGGAAGATTAACCTAGAATATGGCAACATAAACATCAATATACATAAAAATACTATTGCCTTATTCTCGAAAAAGGAGTTAGTAATTATTGTCGAGAATATAAACTGAAAATGCCAAATTAAATTAAAAGAGCTTTGAAATAAAACTATTTTATGAACTTCATCGCAGTTTTTTTATATTGTGATTTTCTCAACTTTTAGTCCGCCCCGTGACCCATAAGACTGCAGTCTTCGAATCGTCAGAAAAAAATTATAATATATAAAAACACCGCGATAAAATCCGTAAAATAGTTTTATATCAATATCTAACATTCACATAAACAATGGTTTCTTGTCTTCAGCAAGGCTCTCTATAATGATAGAATTGTTATAATGATAGAAAGTGTTCACAGCACGGTCTTACAGGCTCAGTTGTGGCATCGACTCTAAGCCTTAGGACAAAGAACTATACGAAATAACTAAAAAACATGGTTGGCCCCTGGTTTAACTCTATTTAATTCTTGCTAAGCACATAAAGATACATTCGAACAAATGTAACAATAGAGACCTTTTTTTAAGTTTAGAAATAGGGAAACGCACGCAATCTTATAACTAGTACTTAACATTAACAAAATTCAATATACGTTTATTTGGTAACAAAATTAGACTTTAGTTTGAACCAAGCAACTTTACAAATAATAAACATGCACCTAGATTTTACCAAAGTAAGGTAACAAAAACTATATGCCAAACATTGAAATAAAACTATTTTTACGAATTTAATCGCAGTTTTTTATATTATTATTTTCTCCCGACGTTTCGAACACTTTACAACCTACGTCAAATAGTTCTATTTCAATATCAAACATTCGCGTAAACGTAAGAAATTATTACCTATGTGCAAAATTCAGAAACTTGCAACTGGTATTAACAGCATATGTTTTTAATCAGTAAGATGAAATTAATAGTAATCAAAAGTAAAGAGCATTCGTCTTAAAATGTTGATACATAACCTATAAATTATGAAAAATAAGGTAAACATATACTGATGGCATTACAGCAAAGATTAGCTTAGTTTTTGGAAATAAGCCGCAGTTTAATTGTGAATTTAATGCGAAATGTCAGTGCCAGACCGATTTAGGCTATAACTACGCATAACCACGACGTATGACAACGATTTTAGTATATGTTTTATACCACATTGTATTGTTTGTATCAAATATTTGCACAAATCCCAGCGCATAAATTTGGCTCCGGCGCTGCTATGTTTCACTTAAAATGATTGTGTTCTCCGTTAGTCTTCACTATGACGTCGTCTTTGGTAAACAAGACAGCTTTACAACCCTTGCCACTGCAGGTCCACCGCTGGCCGTCCTTGCTTATCTTGCTACAACTCCAAAACTTGTACTCTCCCACCAAGATAGTGGGCCTTCCGTAGCGAGTTCTACCAAACACTGGCACTGGAATAAAACGCAACCAAAACCATGCAATCAATCTAAAAATACATATATGTTACTAAAAACTAGACAGCCAAGCCAAAATCAAGCAATTATTACTCTAAAATCTAAATGGTTATTGTGTACAAAGGTAAAAAAGGTAGAAATGAAAAAAAAACTTTGCTGCCTCATGTTTTTCATTCTGACATATTGTTCTACATTGGCATGCACGAGCTGACATAATCGTTGTTACTTTGGTTCTAGAACCTACAAATATTACAAAGCTTCAAATAAAAAGTAAAAAAATCGTTACTATAATATTTGAGTAATTTCCAACAGTCTCCTACTAAAAAGTGAGATTTGTTCGTAATTTTATATTATGAAAAAAATTAAAACAAAGTAATAAAAAAGAAATATATTATAATTTTTTTAGACCTAACGATCTATAACTTTCGATGTATTTACAAATAAATATTTAGCAAATATCGCTTACTTAATTTATATATAATGTGTTTTTTGAAAACAATCTAAGCACATGGGTTTCGCGCCACACTGCACACAAAACGTGCTTACTAATTTAGTATGAATTCCAGCTATTTTGGAATTCCTATGCAGCTGATATTGCCACTCGTAGCAAACGACGCATCGCCTTCTTTTCCTCCTGTTATCTTTCGTTCTCTCCGTACAGACTTGCAAAATATGTTTAGATTTGTCTAAAATAAAATGGATTAATTTAATTAGTTAATTTAATAAAAGTTCATTAATCATCCACATTGATTTTTAGATACCTTTAATTTTACTGCTCGATGTCTAAAAAATATTGCCCGTCCTGTAGTTTTATAAGAACTCATTTGTGAAAGTAATTAATATGTTTTAATGAATAAAGTAATAATTGAATGCAAATTTAATTAAAAACATTGATAATATACTTAATTAGTTATATTTTATCGTAAACTCTGAGTGCTTTCACACCGTGTCCTATATAAAATTTTAATACATAAGTAGAAAAGTCTTATTTAATTCGTATGTCGAGTACTGCAAAAACGAAATATAGTAAACATTCGTTGCTCGTACGACAGAAGTAGTTAAACTAGCGTTATTTCGGTTTGTTATTTTTTTTAACTTGATTATAATACACTGGTCTCGGATAAGATAACAGTCCGAAATTACGTTACGAGGTAGTTCAGATCTCACTACTTGACTACTAATTTAATAAAAAAAATCCTGAGATTAAAATATAAAATAATAATATTTAATCACATTATGTCAATAGCGAAGTACTACTACTAAGCTACAAATAAAAAATAATATAATAAGGAATGTTTTCGTTTTACGGCCGACCTAAATAAATGATCCTAAACTTAATCACTAATTCTAATTATTTATCTTGGTATATAAAAAACCAAGCGATGTTCATTAGACTTGCTACTCGCAAACAGCTTGACCGATATGAATATTTTTTAGCTAAAAATCTAAAGAACACCTATAAAATTTAAAAATTCATAATTGGTCAAATTTTACGTAGACATACATATTAAGCTAAGAATTCCATTTTATTTTTTTAGATGTATAAACATGATATCTGAAAATTATGTATATCAATGTCATTTACACATAACACTACTTTGAGCCTCAAATATCTTGCCTGCGGTTTACCATTATCGTCTTATATAATTAGAAATCAACCGAAAGTCATCTCTGTGCTTTAAATTCAGTAAATAGTTGAGCACTAATGCTGATGTTCATTACTAGTTTTCACTATCACATTGTCTAGCGTGATGACAGTCGCACGACATCCCATGCTGGCCTTGGTGCATTCCCATCGACTCCGCCTGCCGTTCGCAGAAGTCGCTTTGAGCAAGAAGCGGTATGACCCCAAGTCAATTAGGTTTCCTTGTTGCGTAGTCATCAATGTCACTGAAAACGCATGTTACCTTAAAACTGTTACGATAATGTTATTTTTGCTAAAGTATGTGGGGCCTTATTTTAAAACCAAAGTTTGTATTGGAGTATGGGTTCAATTAAATTTAGTGAAATGATACCATTTTTAATTTTATATACATAATATTATACTTCAATAATTCATATATGATACAAAAAGCACCTGCTTAAGAAATACAATATAATTTTATATTATGTACATGACACTGGTACACCCACACTCAAAATATATAATATTTTAAGCATAGCAAATTAAAATTAAACTATTTTCGACTTTTATTGCGGTTTTTACATTTTTGTTTTCTTTCGACGTTTCGAAGACTTTGAAACCTTCATGGTCACGGGGAGGAGTCCCCCCGTGACTCCTGTAAATTCTAATATCAGACATTTGCGTAAACATAAGACATCATTGTAGCAAATTAATATAACATTTTAATAATGGCAAAAAAAAATGTATGAGATGTTAGACGTGGCTAATACTCGTCAAATTACCACACAGTTGTCTATACTTATAATAAATCTGTAGAGAGGTCAATTCTGTACATGAAATATATTTCCAAAATAACTATCAGGGGGTGATTAGGGATCGATACTGATGCCAAAAATGCAATTAGTAAAATTTTTGTCTGTCTGTCTGTCTGTATAACCGTTATAGAAACAAAAACTACTCGACGGATTTTAACGAAACTTGGTACAATTATTTGTCATACTCCTGTGCTGGTTATAGTATACTTTTCATCACGCTACAATTAATAGGAGCAGAGCAGTGAAGGGAAATGTTGGGAAAACGGGAGAAGTTACTCCATTTTTAAGCTTCCGTCGCGTGTGCAAGCTTAATGGTTAAAGCTACACAGAAATCATGTATGACGGAAATGTTCTCCTTAAAATTATGTAAAAAATATCCCACCACAGCATATGTCTAACTTTTATGGTTGACTCACAATAACACGTGTAACTCCCAATAGCTTAGCAGTTCGAAGCTTTCTCATTATATTTGTCTACTCTTACGTTTATAACATTCTCAGTCATCCCTAATTAAAATAGTTAACATTATTAAATATTCCATAAAAAAGAATCATAGAAATCGGTATAGAAACACCAAAGTTATACATGAAATACGCTAATAATAAGCCATCACGCGTGAATACTGAATCATGCTATAAGCTTCCTTCGATTTCACCAGGATCCCATCATCAGACCCTGACCGGACAATCGGACCACCTGCATACCACCGTACATTAAAAATAACATCCCGACATATTGAGCACCTCCTCCATTTTTGAAGTCCGAAATCCACGCGGGCAAAGCTGCGAGCGGAAGCTAGTATAAAAATATAATTGCAACATTAAAATGACAATATTTAAACAAATACTAACTATATTTTTTCTTTTCTTTTTTAAACTTCATAACTTTTATATAAAGATATTTAAATTAAAATTTCCATTATCTGTAACCGTTACAATTACAAGATGACAATTGTATTAAAAATTCAAGGCTACACGAAACATACAGTATACACCTTATGTAAGTTAGTTGAACTATTAACAGAAATCATTTCCCGTTAGTTATTGACTATTACCGATAAATATTATTAATCTGGATTTTAACTTATCATTGTTTGTCTCTTTTTGTATTGATTGATATAATTAGATAAAACTCTGAGTAATAATATTCATTGATAAGAATAAAATGAAATTAAAACCTATATTAACAAAGCACATAGTAATAAAATTACAACAAAAAAGATATTCATGTAAGTAATCCTTGTTAAAAAAATAGTTTTAAAAACACGTTATTATTGATTATTACAGCGAAAATCTTCAAAATCCTTTGAATGATTTTTAAACGCGACAGACACCTTTAAAATCGATAGATACGATCTTAATCGCTATCTTCAGATGGATCGTGAAAATGGACCAATCAGAAAAATTGATTTGACATTGTATCGCGTGAGTACGTCTTATATTGACAGCTTTATTCTCAAGACCAATCTGAGAATCGGGATTAAAATCGTTTATTGATGTTAAGTTGTATAGTCAACTACAAGCTGAACTCTGCCGTGGAAATCTAAAGGGCAGTAAGTCAAAGGCAGCAAATGTTTTATTACTGATTTAGAATTTGCTATAAACGAACTTTCTTCCTATATATATAGAAATGCATTTTCTTGTTTGATAAACAGCAGTAAGAACAATAAGATAATCTAACCATGTAATAGCACAGTACCGCCTTTTCTGACTAACTGCCCTCTCGATTACTACGTCAAAACAAATACAATACTACAAATCATACACCCGTTAAGTATAACAAAAATATTTATTTGTTTAAAAAAAACAAACTCTTTATAATTCATTTGAGAAAAGAAATATGGCTTGACACAAATTAATATTTAACGATTTATAATTAGCGATTTGAAGATTTGAATTCGTCCAGGAACTTCCTTAGCTGATTTTAAGTACTCAATGAGTATGTTTGTTTACTCCCTTGACGAATGTGCCGTTAACTGTGATGATGGCAGCTCGACATCCGTACGGGTACTTTATGCAGGTCCATCTGACCTTCGGGCCCTTGTACTTGTTCACTCGGTTATACCGATAAGGTCCCATGTTTATCACCGGGTTGCCTGCGTGGGTCATCCCGAAAACTGGCGCTGAAAGATTAATTTACCACAGATGTTGATAGAATGTGTTAAACAATATTCAATCGTGCTACGAAATGCAGTGTTTGCCAGTATTAGAGTCTCTACATAACTTCTACATTTTGTACCAAAATTGTTGATTGCTGGTGTTATTATTATTACTTTGTTTTTTTTCCTTTACTTTGACACTTTGAACTAGAGTCTGACTAATTTAATTATTGTCACATTTGTTAAGGATACATGATACAAGTTCTAAACTTAGTGCGTATCCTAACTTAGTTGTGTTCCCGCTCAAGGCACTT
This sequence comes from Manduca sexta, assembly GCF_014839805.1. Taxonomy (NCBI): domain Eukaryota; kingdom Metazoa; phylum Arthropoda; class Insecta; order Lepidoptera; family Sphingidae; genus Manduca; species Manduca sexta. Next base: position 14,164 of record NW_023593869.1, read on the forward strand.
CTTGTGCGCTCGGTCTCCACAACGAATGCACGCCCATGCACATATGTCACGGTCCCAGGCACACAGTTAAGTGTGTATGCCTCTTGGTTACCAAATTCACATTGAGGTCTATAAGGGCTCGCGAACATCTCACTTTTCCTGCTCGTTTCCCCCATCCTTAAATAGTTTGGCGGGAAAAAACTAGCGGCAATAGCCTAGTTAGGTGTGGAACGGACTGCTAAGACGAATGTCCGCCGCTTCATCCCAAGGGCACACACCTCTGACTGTTCTTAATAAATTATATGTGTATTCTTTGTGAATTGTAGTTTGCTCTTGCGGTGGAGAAAAACATCGTGAGGAAACTTGCATACCTAAGAAGTTCTCTATAGGAATTTTGAGGGTGTGCGAAGTCTACCAATCCGCACCAGGCCAGCGTGGTGGACTAAGGCCTAGTCCCTCTTAGTAGTAGAGGAGGCCCGTGCCCAGCAATGGCACAGTATATAATGCAAGGCTATATTATTATAAACAACTTTTCATTGTCAAAAACACCATTATATATTAAATCTTTGGTACACCTATAAGTATTTACACCATTTTTAAGTATTTCAAAATAATCACTTACATTTAAAAAAATGGCAGAGCATCCCAGCCCCTAGACACCCATTAATATTAAAACAACATTCTGTTTACGTACTCGTATTAATTGATGATATTTGACATCCATATTACCCTTTGCAATCTTAAAAACTAAACTTTGTACTTAATATAAATCGAGAATAAAATGATCACATCTGTCAATATTTCTACTCACGGAGCCGTACAAAATTGAACGCGTCTGATGGCAAATAAAGCATTTATAATCTTTGGAACAATCATCATTCAAACTTTGTGTAAACAAAAACCATATTCTACTATAAATTATTAGACTTAACAAATCACTTGTATATAAGTGATTTGTTGTTCCGCTTGTTGAAATGTTAGTGACATAACCTAGAACATCTTAACATATTAATGTACCAAATTCTGGCTCACGTGGCTACATCACAAAATATGCCAACATCAACGGCACTTTATGTTCAATTATATTTAATTAATTTATAAACTTGTTTTAGCGTTAAGAGGTGGTTAAGAATTGCTTAAATAGCAGACAAAACCATCACAGGTTTCTAGTTTAAACCTACTTAAGAGGCAAGAAGGCGGGCTTTGACTTACAGCAGATCGAGTAAATTTGTGTTTTGAGGTTAAATATTATTTTAAAGGTGGAGTACTGTGATTTTTATCAAAAATGGATTTCGATTATTGTAATTTGCTCTGATATACATTCGCTATGTGTTGCTTGGTAAGTTATTCATCGTTTTTGTTTTTGTACTCCAAGTTTTTGAGTAAGAAAAAGTTAAGCACTGATAAACAGTTTAAGAGCAGATTGATCAAGACATACCTAAGCATATCATTGCTTAATTTTTATAAGTAAGACTGTATATAATACGTATATAGGACGTAGATGCACTGTAACATTAGTTAAAACGAAATGACTTTAATAATGACGAGTTCACTCAAATGCAAAAACCACTCATAAAACTAGTGATTATGGTTGAAGTCAGCGCGCAACACCATGCCGTGCTGAGTGATGAGGAAAGCCTTGCACTTGGTCCGAGTTTTGGTCGTACACTGCCAACGCACTTTAAGGTTCTTCCTCCTTTTACCAGACCTAGTGAACCGATATTTCCCCGCCATATAGAATTCAAGGCCTTTATTTGAAGAAATTCTTTCCACTGTAAAGTTGTAAGAAACAATTTCATAATGCAATTACTGCTGTACTCAATTACTGATAAATATTTTTTACGTGTTTTAAAGAATTTGTTCTATTACTTTTAAAGTGTGAATGTAATATTGAGAAACCAGTTATTATCACATGAAAATTATACACATTTTCTTAGGATTTAAAAAATAGTCACGTATATTTTATAAAGTATCACAACAGTCTAGAACTTAAATACGTTAATAGTGAGGAAACCACGTTTTTACCAGGTTCGATATCTTTTTTAGGGAAATTAATAAAAAAGAACAAAATAATATTCAATCTTACGTTTTAAAACAAAAGTTATACTATACAAAAATATCAACAGTAAATTATTATTAGAGACATAACAAATAATTTGTAAATGCACGTTGAAATGTCGGAGACAAGACAAAAAATCATAATATAATGAAAAATATTATTGACACCAAATTCTAGCGACCTATGCAACCAAACATGTCATACTGCATACAAATATATAATTCAATATAAACCTATTTAGCTTTAAAGATATTTAAATTTTGAATTAAACATGGAATCTATCAATGTTATAACTTAGGACGTAGAGGCACTTAAACAATAGATACAACGAGTTAACTATAACGAGTACACTCACACCAAACTACTACTAGTGATTATGCTTCAAGCCAAATCGCAACACCCTGCCGTGCTGAGTGACGAGGAAAGCCTTGCACCTGGTCCGAGTCTTGGTGCTACACTGCCAACGTATTTTATAATCGTTCGTCATTTTACCAGACCTAGTAAACCGATATTTGCCCGCCACATAATATTCGTGGGTCGTATTCCAAAAAACTCTTCGTACTGAAAATTGGAAAAAAAAATAATAAAAAAGTCTTTTCACGTAGACGATGCGAGCAACATTTTTTGTAAATACCTGGTGGTGAAATATACTATATGCATTTTGTTCCCTACTAACAACCACAGTACACAAGCGCCCGTATTCATAATCGTTATTTATCTAAGAACGGAGCATTGCTGTGATATCAAGTCTGTTTCTCAGTGCTGACGGCATGGCAGCCTTCGCAGTGCGTAGACATAGGGCCGTTGTGATTGGCTAATATTGCGATACAACTTTAATCTAGTTGGCTATCATATAAACAAAGCTGAGAAACAGACTTATTATCTCAGTAATGCTCCGTCCTTAGACAAATAACGTTTATCAATACAGGCGAAGGTGTATAAACCTGGCATAGTGGCCCACGTGAGTATGTCTTTTTCCGGAATCTGGCTGATTCAGACATGCCGGCATAAATGTATCGACTGGCGATATTTAACTCTTAATAATAACCAGGAAGTGAAGAGTGCTTACTACGCCTTAAAATAAAGGTTAGTTTGCTTAATAACTTGCCATAGACGTTTGTTTAAAGTATTTAACATTTCATTTATACCCTACAAGTTTTAATATTAATTTGCCAAACTAATAAATTAATTTTATTTTCTCTTGAAAGGATATAATATAAGATTAATAATAGAAACTTTTGACATCAGTGATTTTATACGTATCAAATTATGCTAATTATAATTATTTAGGTACTTAGCCCGTTACAGTAATGCAATTCCCCACGAATGATATTAGTTGGTGTTTAAAAGATCCAAATCCCTGTAAGAATGTAGCGTCAGCACGACACGCTTTTGCAGACATGTCACAAAAAAGGTTTAGCTTTTAAATATTCACTTATGTATATTCCATAAAACCACACAAACATTAAAAAAAATCTTTCAAGTGTATATTTCACTTTATTGACATTAAAAAATTAAACATACAGTCTTTCAAATGAAGAAGCTCAGTAACATACATTTTAGCCTTCATGACCAATTTATCACCAAGTAATAAAAAAACACATTTTTATTTATCATAATATCAATCAGTTAATCATAATATAAATGCAAAGCGATGTTCGGCATACTTATATAATACCTTTAAAAGCAACGTTTTACAAAAAATTCGAGAAACTTCTTATATATTAAACCGCACAATATATACAGCTACTGACCATCTCTATAAACTACTAAAACCACTCACTCGAATGACTTTTGCTATATTCCTAACATATTACTATTAATGGATATGTATGTCAAATTTAATCAAAAATCCCTGGTTCAGGGACCATGAAAATACCACAAAATACGCCTAGAGTTTATATACTCTAGGAAGTTACTTAATGCGCGGAAATCAAATTCCTAATACTTATTAGTCGATTACAATCGATACGATAAAAATATACACATTACTTTTCATTATTTGTGTACCCACTCAGATCCAAAGATAAGATTCTTGTCTTTTTCTTCAAACGATACACTTTATCACATTTTCAAATACATAAATTACATTGATAAGATCTGCAACACTAACACTTCAATATTATTAATACATGAAGCTAAAAAACTTTTTGAATGATCATATTTAATAATGATTATGCTGCAGATTACACCTGGTGATTTGTCCGGAATATGTGATGAGATATGCCGTACACCTGGTTCGAGACCTGGTCGTGCACTGCCACCTGGTCTTGTTACCACAGCAGTAAGCTTTAGAGAAACGGTACCCATTTGATACCAGCATTTGAGTACCCTCGGCGTTAACATCTCTGTAACTGCAAACATACCTTTTAAAAAATCAATACAATTATTATTGTACTACAGTTTTAACTGGTGTCGAATTTAGTAAATAACTTTATGGAAATAATAATACACAGAATACTACCACATAAAACAAATTATAATGACAACACGCTTCAGATATAGGCTTTTAAAGCGATGTTGCCAATTCTTTTTTGTCAAACCCTCAAAAAAAACTGTTCAAACCACTGGAATCCACTAAAAGCAGAAATATAAATTACGTTGCTTTTTCTAGCAAACTTTTTTTATGTCGCTGTTATATTATTCTAATAACTTTCAGTTTATACTACTATTTTGCTACATGATGTGACAAAATAAGAAATATCTTTTAGAGGATTTTTCGTCTTCTCTTCACACTAACTTGTAAATGAATCCACTAAAACCAATA
>NW_023593870.1:0-18963 GCF_014839805.1 Manduca sexta
TGCATATTTTATTGCTAATCTAAGCTTCACTTTATAATCACTTACTTTGGTTGCATAACGTCGGCGGCGAGCGACGTGTGCTGGAACTCGTCCTTGCTGTCCAGGAACGGGTATCCGTTGAGAGCGATGTGCGCGTCGTATATCCCCTGGCGGCCGAGCGCGTCGCCCACCCACTTGGACGCCATGGCGGCCGCCATCAGCAGCACGATGTACCGCACGCCGCCCGTCAGCTCGAACATTATCACCACCAGGGACACTGGAAACAACACACTATATTGTAGACAACACAAACCATTTAGTTTGATATTAATTTATTTTACTTGAACACGTAGATATACGCATATTTACCGTGTATTTATTTGCATCGTATTAAGTTAGACTGAGTTTGTAATATAGATTTTTTATAAAGACACGGCAATATGACCTCACTTCACATGATTAGTAAGTAATTAATAATTAGTAGGTCTATAATTGAGGAATGATGACTACCGCCTCGCCTGTCCTCCCGCGACATGTTTATGGTGGCCTGTTTGTTAGTAAATGTTTTGCTCACCAGTCATCCTAGTTACACCGCCAGAACCGCCGCGGCGCCGACCATGGCGTACAGGCCCGGCGTGATGCAGTCGTCGCCAGTCGAACACTCGCCCGAGAACAGCCAGATCTTTGGGTAGTGGTACGCAAGCTGCTCCACACCTGCGAAACGATGAGGTGACGTTTATAACTATCGGCGTACATGAGTATAGCTAGAGCATTTCAAGGGGCCATTGTAATGGCATTAAAAATAAAATTACTTCTGTCTACTTACAGATATAATACTTTTCTTTGTTATAACAATTTGTAACAGTAGTAGGCTACTTCAAAATCTTTTCAGTAGACAACACGCAATACTAGGGTTGGGCAAGGCCTACCCATCCCCTATATAAGCCTATACACTGATATCTACGTATTTTTATTACACAATTATTCCGCTTGCATGATGGTAGGAGGTCTGACCACCTATAAACAATAGAATCACCATCCATTCCATTACTGAGATATAAGATATTAAATATCATTATGCACAGTAACTACTTAGTTACAATGTCTGTTCCCTGCTGCTTACTGAGTAGTACCTACTCAGACAGCCACTCATATATGAGACTAACACATTAGTAAACAATATATCTCTATTTCTCAATTATAATGTCCACTATATTATGACCAAACATTGATTTTTAGTAATATTAATAACTCGTCAAGAGACTTTTTATGTTATCTTATTTCTGACTAATATTATAAACAGAAATGTGAAATTGTTTACATCTTTGGTTTGGTAAAAGTAAATGCTTCAACCGCTGAACAGACTTGAATAAAATTTGGCACATGGATAGACCGTATCCTGAAATATATAGGCGTGTTCTTTATCAGAATAATTTGCTCGCGTGGGAAATATTTTAATTTTTAACCTGACTTCTAGTATCATTATAAATGCACAGTTGTACTCACCGATGCCCACAATCCTGCCGGCGATGGCTCCGAGCGCGAGACTAGGTATGAAGAGACCGCACGGCACCTTGATGCCGAAAGTAAATATGGTCATCACCAGCGAGGATCAGCGCCAGGACCAGCAGCCAGATGGCGCGGTGCACGCCCGGCCCCGCAGCTGCCTTTTCGATCGCCGAGTTCGCGTCGGTGAAGTTGCGGTTGTAATCACTACATTTGATGGGTAAGGTAAGTATATTTGATTTAATCACTATAACTATAGTATTCTAATTTCGGTGTCTGTAGTTTGGTTACTAAGAGAATGCATTGCTGACAAGGCGTCATGGAGTGAACTACAAACCTTTCAAGGTGCACTAACTATATGTAACTTTTTTTTTATCTTTTTTTGTCCTGCTAACAAAATTTTAATTTATTATTAAAAATTATTATTATGACAACTGATAAAAATACTTGTTTCATTTTAAATTTAATATGAAATAATATAAAACAATTTATTTAAACCTATAGGTGAACTTTTTTTTTTTGTAATGATGGAAATTTGAAAAAATTTGGGAATTTCATGGAATCTAAAACAGCGACGTTGGAATTTTGATAAACCAATATATGTAGTCAGGAACCAAACCCATTAATATTGAAAAAATGAAACTCATTTGAGTAAGTAATGACATGAAAACTAATTCCACTTAGATAAATCCAGACATCTAAACCACCTAAACAAAACCAAAGGACCTCTAATATTAGTTCAACCAGTTCATACCAAAGTGCAGCATGACACTCACCACAGGGGTCCGTGTTGGATATGCCGCACTGGTTGAACAGCAGGTAGATCAGCTCGCTGGTGTTCATGCGCGTGTACGGGTTCGGGTAAGCGATGATGGCGGTCACCAGCGTCACCACCAACACCTCCGTCACGGGGTACTGGCCGAGCTTCGAGTACTTGCGGTACCGGCACCAGTAGATGTTAGCCTTTATGAATATCGTCGCTATGCAGCCCTGCGGAGTATTGTGTGTTAGATTATTGGAACAAAGAAGTTTAAGGAAAGCATAAAGAACACTGCACACCTATCGACCGCTCCTGAGTAACCTATCGTATCGAAAAAATCGCAATATTGACTTATTTAGCGTTTCGTTGTCTAAGTACTATTTACTACTAATACAATAAAAAAATAATAATAAATGTATATTTTTTTAATGGGTATGGTAGTTTAGGGTATAGTGCCTACATAAAAAAGCGCTAAAGAAGTGAAAATCGGCCTTTTTCAAATACGACACTAAAGAGCCATCACTACGTGAAGACAAAAGTATGAACTCAAATATGGGATGGTGCTTTTTATACTGTTAGTTAACAGCTTAGAATGCATGTGAAATTTAAATATTATGCGCATTTTCTTGGTGTACACTTTTCCAAAATCCATGTATCCACGTATCTTATACCTTATATTACTTCAAAAACAATGGACAGTCTCGTAAAAGTTTCTATATTACTACAGCAGTTAAGGTGGCTGCCCTTACTGCTCCGTCTCAAAAATACACCTGTATAATGAAAAGTAACTCACACCAATAATACCCAGACCGACGAACGGTATCAGCTCGAAGAATATCCACGGCTTGTTGTACTCGACGAAGAACAGCACCGAGTGCTCATTGCCGAACGGGTTGATCGAACGCAGGATGAACGCCGCGATCAGCGCGCAGAAAAACGACCGCCAGAGCGTCTTCAGCGGGAAGTAGTACGACACCTGCCGATAAAACAACACAAGTGTTAGATTTGTTTGTATGAAAACTAACTTTGCTGGCTCAAGGTTAACGTAAGTAGGTTTTGGCCTGCAATAAGTCCGTCACATGTCTATTTCAAGTGCCAGCTCTTGTTAGATACTGATTTAGAAAAGATGTATTTATCTATTTTCAGACTCTATATTGCATTTCAGCGTAATTACAATGGTAAGCTCTCTCTTAAGTCTGTAAGTGTTCCTCCCCTGTAGCCACGGCAGACCGCCGCTGATGTCTCGCGACCTACCTCCTCCAAGCTGAAGAGCACGCCTCCGATGGGCGCCCCGAACGCGACCGAGACGCCCGCAGCGGCTGCGGCCGACAGGATCTCGCGCTTCTTCGCCTCGTTGCGACCGTACTTCGGGAACAGGTACGACAAGATGTTACCTGCGCAACGGACATACATGTGTTACAGTTCCATATGACTCATTTGACAGTTCGTGTTCTGAGCGAGTTTTGCGCTGCTTCTTCGAGAGATAGCACCTTCTGAGGCGGTGGTACATTAATAATTCGAAGTGTTTTCAAAATCGCTATTCACAAAGTTTTCTTTAATTATGATATGTCTTCGATTCAGTGGAAAGTGGAAACAGGCTTTTAGTAGCACGATTCAATTAGAATGAGCAACTAAAAAATCATAAGTAGGTAATGTTTATTTTTAAACTGATGGTATTCTTAATATGATATAATCTTGAAATACTAATTTTCGGATTCTATTGCGGTTTTAGTATTTTTTTTAGGCTGCAAAGTCTTCGAAACCTCGGGGAGAAAATAAAAAAAAAATACTAAAACCGCGATAGAATTCGAAAATTAGTTTAATTTCAATGTCTAACATCCACGTAAACATAAGAATACATTATATAATTTTACACTTATACTTGTTCACCAAAAATACAAAAGAATTTACATAAAAATACTTTACAGATTTTTCGAGAATGTATGAATGGCATATACTAGCTATTGCTAAAAATAAGTCACGTGACCAAAACGATCGAAATAAATGATATTTAAAAAAAAAAAAGATTGAATAGTAAAGTTTGCAATTTCTAATAGTCTTGTACTCTTAAATGACATGACCGACACATGAACATCAGTGCGTGCGGCCGATCACCTCAATAACACTCGATAACAACCGAATAACCGTCCTAGCGCTGTGAACGGACGATAAGAACCTGCTTTGTTTTTAAGATAATAGCTTCTTAGCGTTCGTTAGTTAATTTTTCAAGAAAGGTCTGGCGGTTAAATCTATAATACTATTAAATTCACTCAAATCTGAATGGAAACATACTGTCAAATAAATAATAACTTGAAAAATCCGCGTCGCAGGTGTGAGACCCTCGATATGAGATTTATAATCTCGTATGGGTTGTTATGTATATATATTATTTTCCGTCGTGTCGAACCGACGGTATCGCAGTGTACAATGTATACAGCAACCAATGAGGTGATACTGAAATTTGTTAATTCATTCAAATATACTTGTATTAACTTTTAATTCACTCACCCAAGCAGCTGGCAATGTGTACCATGGGTCCCTCCTTGCCCAGGGACAGGCCTGAGGACACCGACAGGATCAGTCCCACCACCTTGATGATGAGCGTCCACTTGCCCAAGTAGCCGCGAATGATGAAGCCGCTCAGGATTGTCTTAATTTCGGGTATACCTGCGGACACATAATAATATTAGATATATTTATGTTTCCAGGGTGATTGTATATCCCGTATTTTACGAAATATACAGTCAGCGACATAAATAAACAAATTCTAAGCTTCAAAACGATTCTAAAAATAATTAACATGCCTTTTTATTAAATATTTTTTTTAACACAATGCTTCTTACAATTTGAAAGCCTACTTGGTACTCTTTTTAGTAATATCGGTTTAAAACGCGACATACATTGCTGTTAGGTTGCAATGGAGACGAAGGGTACATATTAATATGATATTTCCACCGGTTTACATTTTCAAAAATTTAAAACAGCTACAGTATATGTGTAAAAAACAATTCTTGAAATATTCTAAAGGAAGCCCCTTACAAAGACTTTAAACTTCGAAATTCCGCATCTGATATAAAACAAAATGCTGGTAATGCGACAAAAGTGCTTTCTTTCCTTTGGAGATCAAGAAACGAAAACATGAAAAGTTTTCTACATACCTAGAAGTTTTAAATTTTGAACAACAAACAATGTTTAAACTCTGTCATTGTAGTAGGCCAGCGAGGTGCGCTAAGGGGTAGACTATCTTAGAGGAATAGACCGATACCCAGCACTGAATATTAATACTTAACTCCTTATTCATATGTTCTGTTATTATTAGTTTATTATGCCTCCGTGGAGTAGTTGTATTACGGTACGAATACAGTGCTGAGGTCTCGGGTTTGATCTCTGGGTCGGGCAGTGATTTTGAGTTTTCTACTCAGCATCAGCCTGGAGTCTGGAATTTGTGCCCGATATGGCCGATATGGTTGGTCCCCTATATGATCATGGGGTGGAATAAGCACGGCAAAAGGTGCACCCCAGGAACGCCCCCCTCAGCCCGGCCCCTTCGGGTATAAAAGGCTTTAGTATGTGTGTTATTGATACACACAGCGACTTGACTGCAACTGGTGTTCAGTGAAGCTGGCAATAAAACATTTTTTGACTGAACTGACCGGATCCGCAGGCGTACGGTGCGAACATCCTGACGAGCGACGCGGAGAGCGCGGCGAACAGCAGCGCCCACACGATGTAGAACAGGTAGCTGATGATGTATGCGCCGGCGCCGTCGCCGCGGTCGCCGAACACTTGCGGCCACGTCAACCACTGTCGACACCAGCCAACCACAAAAGTATAGATAGGTACACCGTTTACATTTTGGTTGAGCGGAAGGGTCGGTGACGCTTGGGTGGCAAGACGTGAACAGTTGTAATATAATGTATTAGTTCAGTCAATATTATTCGGAGCCGTCGCGCTCGCCGCTCGACTTGTTCACGTAGAGTCGAGCGCAATATCTAATATCAATAAACGATCCCAATCTTTTTTTCGCGATCACGAAAATGGATCAATCAAAATGAAGTGTATGCTTACAAACGATTTGTTTTGATTGCTTTATTCTTGAAATCGATCAAAGATTAGGATTAGGATCATTTTGAAATTGTCGGTAAGGGAACTTAACTGTTATGTAAATCTTCAATTTCGTTAAGAATCGAGGAATATACAGGGTCATTTCGACATTGCGTTACTAAATGAAACCACAGGTTCGTGGTGACCTCTGGTAACACCGTGCAAAATATTATTCATAAGTAACGAATATTTACGTCAATAATCCCGATTTTAGATTTATGGTTTTTGATCACGCTGTCTCTTAGCGCGCTTAACTGAAGTGAATGAACTACGTCACAGCTGATGATATTATTACCGAACCTATAGGGTTCAGAAGGTCAGCTCACAAATGAACTCCCAATACGTTCACTGACTTGGGTGCAGCAGTTCATTGAGTCAATAATTAATTACTACAAAAAATATTTCGTCAATTATAAACGTTAAGTATTTTCGCTAATAAAATAGTTTTCTTACCAAAAAAATTACCTACATAATTATTAAAGTTACAAGATTTAAATCTATTGGTATCGTATCTTTTGTAGATTCTACATGATATTCCGACATTTATTTTAATTCCAACATTAATATTTCGGTTTGTCATAATATCTAAAAGAAGACTACGTAGACATTACCGAACGTCATATTATGCTTTCTGTACCATTTCTTTGCTAGATAGACACTATGGCAACGCGTCCGAGTCTTTGACCGAGTCCGAAGAGCGCGCGACTATTCAATACAATAGTCGTACTCTTTCTCGCCTAAACTCGCAGTGTTGTCAGTATAAACATTTTTACCAAAAAGCTTGCTAAAACGACACAGCATTTCAAAAATTCTATTAGATTTTTTTATTACATGATGTTCTAACAGATTTAACACACAATTGTATTACAAAATAAAATAAGTAATGATTTATGATGAAATGATTAATGAAAAGTCTACCTAATTAAAATAATACACAGCAATATTTTAGTATTTTTGAAACATTATTTTAAGTAATAAAGTATAATAGAGATTTTGGATTCAATCATTCATTTTCAATAGGCATATAGGGTATAAAATAAACAAGATATTGCACAATAAGGTAATAATAAAAAGTTTGGTAACACTGCCAGGGCACGTGTTAGTTGTAAAACTCTGGCTCGTCAAATATCGTGTACCTCCAGACTAGTGTTGCCAGGGTCAATTTGTTTAAAATCAAGAAGGTAAAACAAATCGAGATTTAGTGTTGTAGATCGGGACATAAAAAGCAAGTATTTTTTAATTTAAGTTTTATGTATTGCGTTTTACAAAAATATCACTGCCAAGTCATGCTAAAGTTGTGTTTTAATTTGGATGTCTGTTTTAACATCAAAGCACAGATCGCCGGGTAGTCGCATCTCTAAGCAAGAGAATAAAACAAAACTGTACCTTCAGCGCTAGTGAGATGATACGTGCTATTTTGATTGCATTGTCGCACTCAACACAGTGATGAATGCGTAGTTTATTTTTCATAATACTTAATGGTTTTAATAATTTTATTGGTGCAAAACGGGTCACGTCCCCAGAATTCTGAAAATCGGGACATCCCGCGCAAATCGGGACATCAGGCAACTCCAGATCCTTGCCGCTACTTTGTGGAATTCGCTAAACTCGTGTGTCGCGTGTTGGTCGGTCAGGCACAAAGAAATTTAAAGTAGTCCCCTAAATGCGACCTTAACGTGTATAAAATAGAGTTTATTTTAAAAATATTTTTGTCATTTTGAATATTTTACGATCGCGAAGTTGCATCGTTGACGCGTACGCGAAACTGAACTAATCACAATCTATTGATTATGTTTCTGTCGGAGGCTGTCATTACGATTTTAATGTGGATTTATGAATTTGCGATAGGTACTGAATGGAAAAATCCAATATCATTTTGTCCGACCCGGGTTCGATCCCGTGACCTTAGCAAAGCATCCGTACAACAACTGCGGCACCGAGGTAGTCACAAATTAACTGTATTAAAAATACTTCGAAGTATGAAACAACTTTTAAAGGAACAAGCAATCTACTAAACATCATTAGGTATTGGTAAACGCATTTACTTTTTTGAAAACATGTTAGATACCTATTGGGATGCCGCGCCGCGCCGTGACGTATCCCGTCGTTCGACATTTTTACCCTCAAACTATCACATTACCTAATTATTATCAAGATTGCAACTTCATTATTAATTGTTCGTGTGAATTGCCAGAATTGCAGAATGATATTTTATTGTTATGAGTGTTATAAATCTAACCATTGAACGTATTTATTATACCTATTTATCTACTAAAATGGATGAACTACCTACATTAGAATGTGTGTGTTTTGATTTAAAAGAATGAAACCACTTTAAAATTACGGAAATCATGTGTTATGTGTACCTAACTTATGCAGTTGTGGTTGTTTGATTAGTGTCATTTGCTTATGATGATAGTTTGAGCATAGAAAATATGGTTCTAATGAAATGTGATGATTAGTGCGTGATGTTTATGTTATGCGTTGGATGTCCACCTGCAAGGTGGACAGACGACTTGATAAACGTCGCGGGAACACATTGGATGCAGGCAGCTTTCGACAGGTCCGTCCGGAAATCTTTAGGAGAGGCCTATGTTCAACAGTGGACTTTATGTGGCTGATGATGATAATGATGTTTAGGTATGTGTCTTTTTGTAACGTCGGCGTAGCGTCGTCGCTGCTGGTCTAATTGTTGATTGAGTGATGTGGCACGACACAAAATCCTAGGTAGTTAAAATGCCGACATCAGCTGTTCGAGTTGCGGTGCGGCGCGCGGTGCGACGAACTACCCTTGCGCTCCGAGTGTGCATCACTCGTTCGTGTGCGTGAGCATAATATTATCAATGACTGTGTGCGATGTTGCCGCTCCGACGAATTCTAGTATAGTAGTAGTGGCAAAAGGGTGTGTAAAAATAAAATGACTATTTGAATATTTATTGTTTGAAAATTTTACTTTTTTGTTTTTGACCTTAGGTTAAAGTAACTTATAGTAAACTGCTTCTTTCAAGATGACTTTCTCGCAGTTAAATTTAAGTCTAGGGTTACAAAATGACCCTGTATATTGTTAGGTAGATTTTTAATTTAAGAAAGAAGGAAATCTACTGCTGTATCCCTAAGTGCTATGGCTAGTTTTAAGATCTAAAACACACAATAACCCGACCAGGATCGAGTGCGGAAAAGTTATAAATATTCAGCATCAATAAGGTATACTTTTCAAGCCTACCATACAATACGAAAAGTAAATGCTGTAACCTAATCAAAGCGGGGTTTAATAGGATTTTTTTTCCTTATAGTTACTAGTCACGCTTTGCGAAATAAAAGGAAGGAAAATGTACTTCGGTAAAATACCACAAAATTAATGAATAATATATATTTTTTTCATATGATGAGAACTAACTATTTGTATAATGAAGAGTAAAATTAAATTCATTTTTTTAAGACCCTCCATACATGTGGTGATCTACGGCATGATGATATATCAATACAAGTCATGCGAAGTAACCAGTCTCTATAAAAAACAAACACAAACCTGTGAACAATTCCCGCTGTCAAAGGTGGTGTTTGTGTCGGACCAGCAACACTGCTCCCTGTTGAACCAGAACGCGGCGGGGCAGATGCCGAACTTGAGATCAGTCATCCAGGACGCGCCAATGTCGATCACGCCCGCCACCATGCCCGTCGCTACGCCCACCAGCAACACGCACACCCAACCCGACCACGCGTCGTGAGCGCCCTGGATGGTAATAACATCAACGATCTTAGACAGGATCCCTTTCTACGATTGTCAACGCTAAAGCCTCATTCAGACAGAGCACTTTTAATAGCAATAACCGTTTTTTGAATAACTGAAATGCCTCGTATATGTCAATTAGGACGAGAATTGTCTTACCATTGCGCATCATCAGATGAAGTAAAGCTAAAGTAATAATTTATCTAACTAAATCAGACTTAATAGAAAACTGTATGGGAATCCCATATCCCAGCGAAGTCATCTGATCAAAGCAAACATAGAGATAAAAAAATATGTGGAAAGAAAATAAACATTTACAAGTAAATTTAGTCTAAAACCACAGGTTATTGGGTGATAACTATTTTTTGAGAAGAGCAGTAAGATTTTAAACAAGTCAGTATTATATTGACTGGTGTGGAATAATCATCTCTTGCGAAATGATACCGTATCTGGACATCATTTCACTATGGTCAAATCATAATTACAGACTACAGTCTTACCAATTGTATTCCGCAAACTTACTTTAACTCCACACTAAGATACAAGTTGTCTTGAGAGCATCAACTATCAGACTCTCAAGTCCACAATACAATTTAAAATAAATATTTGTGAATAACTTAGTGGAAAGATTTGACCCATGGTGTATTAATATAACCCAATTGTTTGGAACATGCTATATTTAAAGTAAAGATATACAGTCGAATCCGTTTATAATGACATCGAAAGGAATTGACAAACACGTCATAATAAGCGGACGTCATACAAAGCGTTTTGTGAAAAAAAAACATTTTTTTGTAAATGGTATGCATGTATTTAAGTACTTTAATAGAGAAACATAGTAACTTATAAAATGTATGTATGTATGTATGTACATAAAAGTTGTATTTTTAATATAAGTAATCTGTAATTTTTGTCTGCTTTTTGTTTTTTTTATTTTATTGTAAAAACAGTCTCTAATACTATTGTGTATAGAAGACATCGCTATGGTCAAATTATCGTTTTCAATATTGCTATGAACAAATCAGGATAATAATTGTGCAGCTTTTAATGCCTCTTCTGCGGTAGGTAATGGTTCTTCCTCGACTTCTTCTTCCCCATCACTGAGATTCAAAATAAAACGAACCACGTGCCGAACGTCGTCGGGCATCAACGAACATTACCGAAGGCGTAAAGAATCATGTCGGTCATTATAATCGGACATAATTTATTAAAAGGGGTCACAATAAGCGACATGTCACTGTAAGGGAAGTCATTATATCCGACTTTTTTATAAAGAATCTTATATGAAAACCAAACTTCGTAGTGTAATTACGTCATAATAAGAGGTTGGTCAATATAGGCAGAGTCATAATAAACGGATTATACTGTACAAATGTTTAATTTAGTTCATGTATTCATAGAAAATATCTATTAACACCAGAAAAACATCAAACTAGCACATTACCTTTATTAAATCCCATATTGAGTCCTGTCTCTTCTTGACTATGTATCTGTGTCGCATGCGATCTCTTGCAATGTCCCTTTGCCAGTCAATTGTATGGAAGTCATCGTACTGGCCAATTCCTGGGATATCATCATCCCCTAAAACAAACATTGCCATTGCATAGTGAAACTAAAACAACTATTATGGAATTGATAGGATCAAAATGTTTGTTCTTGCATACATCCAGTTCCATTCACAATGAATATAACACATGAAATACCCAAGCCACATTTAACCAAAGATAAACATAGAAACTAACAACACCTCCCGCATAATGATATTTAATAATGAAATTGTGAGAACAGCACCAGAAGGTGTGCCCTATACACCATTCTAAAATAACAAAATTGCATAAAGCAATTTAACTGTCTGGACATAAAAATTTAAAGCAAATTAAAGTAGTTATTAGATTGATACTGTCTAATTTAAAACTGATATATCAGACGTCAAAGAAGCAATTGCAATTATTTTATACAATAATTACTACTTGTGCTACAGTCAAAGGGTCACATGTTCATATGTTGTGTCATGCTATTATAATATACCTCACCTGTTCATTTGATTTGCATCATATGTTTGTTATCAATTTTTATTTATTTCTAATAGCTTAACATAAAATTATTTAGGCTAACTAATAATAGATTAATTTACTTTTTTGTTGCTTATTGTCCATTATGTTATGTATTATAATTGTTTTATCCATTAAAAATGCCCTATTTGCCAGACATGAAAGAATATTGTCACAAGTTATCTACAACCATAAAGATTATATATCTCTCACGGCACTAATCTAACATTACTCAATGTTCACAACAATCATTCATATAAAACTAATAGAATAAGTAAGCAATAATTTATGTGTGCATAATCATCAGATTTATAAAAATATATAGTAAACAATTTTATATCCGGTTTATTTGTCTACAAATTGATACTTTTATTTAGGGAAAAGCATTCACATAGGGTGACTCATGGAGAAGCTAGTATTCCATTATTATAAATGTGACACCGCTTTATTAACCCGTGAGGTAGCTGAATGTTTGCCGGCAAACATTGACAGCTACGGGTGGTGGACGGAAAAATAACCTTATTATGTAGTATATATGTAGTATATAAGGTTATAATCCCGTGACACACGCAAATGTCATGTAGCTGTCTTGGCTCGCCGGCGATTCACGAGAGACCAAGAGTTAACAACATGTTGCTGTTAAAATATGAATATTTAATGTTTAATTACAATCCATGTTTACAATGTCACAAAGTAAATTGATATGATAATAATTACAGTCAATTTCAATTAAATATAGTGTGTTAAACTTCACTGATGGTATTTCAAACATATATTGATGTAAAACATTGTCTTTCATAAATTAATAAGCCATGTTTCTTCTAGATTTTTACTTTATGTAGTTAGTAAGTTAGCTTGCGCGCCCTTCGCCGACTGTCAAACCAGCCATCAAAACGAAATACAGAAGGGAAATAGCACATGTTGCAACATTATCAAATGTTTACTACAAGCAGTGTGAATGCAGTCTTACCTCATGCATAATTATAAATAACTCAAATTGATATATCAAAAAGCATGCAATGAATCCTCAAGGTTATTTATATGTGAAAATATCATTTTTATTGTGTTTGATACGTCACCAACACTACGTTTCATGAGCGATGCAAGACGGATTGCGTTACGTACTTTTAGTTAAATAATCGATCAAAGAACCACGTATTATAATAATTATCTAGTAAATAAATACTTTACCTTGCATCCCGGAGAATAAAACTGCGTCACCTGCAACAAATATTGTATTTTTAAAAACTTTTCTTTCGCACCAAAACTTTTCACGTACAGTACCTCACAAACTCACTTGTGCACGTCAAATGAAAATGTAAGCTTATAAACTAGTCATATGTTATTATCACAGTGTTTATTGCTCTAAAGTAACTAAGATTAGTGTTTAAATTATATTTTTAACAAAGAAAAATAACACTACAAGAAATACACGAGCGACGCAAGCTGAAGCGTCAATCTCGGTGTTGCCAACAAATAAATTATAAAAGTTACTGTGATAATAATTAATAATGTTAACTTTTTTTTTAAATAAGGTATCCTTTTCTGCCGCCCGCATTAATTTTTTTCCCACAATCGTATAGCAATTCATAATACAAAGATATGAATTCAAGCAAGAGTGGGCGTTTTTGATAGTTATCAAGAAATCTTTTACGCCCGCACCGCACGTTCTCTATAACGTCACAAAACAGGTGTTGCATTTCTTATTTAACATCTAATTCATTTGTTATCATTCCTCCGAATTGCAAAGCCTTATAACTCGTTGATATTTATACATTTCTTTTTCTGTCATTTTGAAATGTGATATACACATGTTAGAAAATTTCCATACATCGAATCCATTGAATATAGATTCACAAGAATAGCACTAGGGATGTTATGGAGCTCCGTAACCGTAACCGAAACTATCGGATATCCGAAATAAAAATATATCCATAACCGTAACCGTATCCGTTAAAAAAGTTTCGGATAAGTTACGGATAATATGTTCCGACAAGTTTTTGTTTCACCGCTCACACGCCATCTTGTATATGTAGTTTGTTTGTAATTTTTAGTCATAACATAACCTCATTCAAAAATAGTATTTTTTTTATTTAGGAGTAGGTACTTATTTAATAAAATGAAGGAATAGTGGTGTGTTACGTACTAAATTTATTTATAAGGACAAAATGCGTCCAAAGTGTGTACTTCAATTTGGACATTTTTTGATCAAGTTGAAGGTAATTTTGCAAAATGTAAACAGTATGATAAAAACTTTTCACGGAGAGGAGGTGTCACTACTTCACTGAAACTTTATCTCAAATTAAAACACAGAGGTTTTCCGAACACCCATGTCCTCCAATTAGTTCATCGATAGTTAATACGATGACGACGAACGTTAGTTAGTAATCGTCGCCCTACTGTATTACATAATATTTTTATTTTACTTTAATCTAATATCCGTAACCGAAACTATCCGAAAGTACCGGATAATCCGAAATAATTACATATCCGTAACCGTATCCGTAACCGATATAATTTTATTCCTATATCCATATCCGTATCCATATCCGAAATTTCATATCCATAACATCCCTGAATAGCACATAAGTAATATATGTAATATTACCGAGATTTTTGATAAAACATTAAATCATTACAAATGTTTATAAAGACAGTTGTCATAAGCATCGATTTAAATATTTAGGTGATCTGCTCCGGACGCAGTACGGGTTATGGTTTTAGTCCGTATAAGCACTCGCTGGAAAAATATATAAATTGTTGGTTTTAACTACTCTACACTTCACCCAAAAGCAAAATATGATGTTTGGTTATTGTATCTAAACATTCGTATTTATCGTCACAAGCACTTACCGCGATAACATCTACATCATCATAATGGTAGAAATCAAACAATAGGCAACACAAAATCTTAATATACGCAAACGAAATCAAAGGTAATAACATAATTGAAACATCCGAAATACTAACATGAAATAAGTTACACGATGCATAATTAAATTCAATTAGTACCAAGTAACAAGCAAGACCCCGAAAAACAAACGATTAACTCAGCGCTGCTATACCTAACTGCTTTTGAAGTAGGTATTACATTAATAACGTGATGCGTACGGGCACGATGTGATAGTAAATTGAAATTATCTTTTAAATAATACTAAAATAGGATTAAAGATCTTGAGAATACTGGGTAACCTCGATGCCAATGACGGGAGCTGTCGTGACGACATCGATCACGTGCTATGAGCTGGCCATTTCACTTCCTATTACTACAAACACTGCAAACGAAAACATTTCTTAGCGTCAAGGTTGTAAGTTTCACTATCCATTACGCCACACAACACACTTTGCAAAACACTTGAAATGAATACGACCGTATCAAATATTCATATGGCTTAACTCTGCGGTAAGTATAATCTACAAATGTTCAGTCATAGTTTCTGTTTACAAAAGCTCCGATACACATGTCTGCACGTGTATAAAACATTGATAAGCCGGCGTAACAGATTTTTCAACGACACCTACTCTGGCCTGCAAATTTCTGCAACTAACCTTTTACGCGCAAAGAAAACCAGCTTGGAGTCTACGAGCTGATGGAAAGTAATTTACTCCACATTCGCAAGATCTGCCACGTATTCACATATATTGTCTACAGACATATAGCAATGTGCCTCATGCCAGTTGGTATAGATCTATGTCCACTAGGATTTACCTACATCATCTGCAACCAGGGGCTGCCGCTCGTCGCGGTCGGCCTCCGAAGCTTCCATCATCGTGAACAACCACTGTTTCTCGTTAGTACTGTTTACACTGACCACTCAAACTGTACTGACCAGAATTATCTAATCTCAGAAATGGTGCGATACCAAGTTATCGATGAGCGATTTTTGTCTCAATAGTTTGACTTTGATAAAAAGGATACAGTTTTGTGAAAACTTTACACTAATATTTGAAAAAATATTTGACTTCGCTGAAATGACGTAACCCTGAGAATTCAGCGCTCATACTCTATAAAAGTTTAATAATTCTAATAAACGAATTAACTGTGGGTTTGAAGGGTAAATAGAATGGATACGGTATTTTTTTTAGTCCAGGCAGGGCAACGTGTAATATTAAATCCGATGGTAAGAATAGTGTACTCCAAATATGACGTGAATAATGATGTGGACATTTCAAAACATTTCCAAGCAGGGCCAATCGTTGAGGTCAAAGGGAAGTCACTTGGTTCAAGTACCTATAGGAAAATGAAAGAAATTCGAGCTGCAAGAGGCAGTATTTGCATTGATGAGCAGAGGAGACATTAATTGAATATGTAACGATATGAACGAAGAGGAACTGGATCATGAGATGATTACTAACAACGTGGAATAGAGAAATGCATGCGACGCTGTCCCTGTTTGGAACCCGTTTGAGTGTATTTAACAAAAGATAAATAACTACTATCATACCCAAAATTCTTCGCCCTTCGTAATACCGTCGGAAATGCAGCATTTTTAGAAAGTCTTATTTATGCCTTAATATTAAACATTGTAAAAGCCTAGTGCTCAACTCTGTTCCTAGATCGGTAAGATTTACGTAGGCTAATCTTAGGAGCGAATGGGACGGTATCTCGCATTGTACGCGTCGAAGGCTACACGACAAACGGAGCATTGTGAACGACCGGCGCTATTGTGCTTCGCATTTTGTAAAACCGAGGTGCTCAAACCAACGCGATTGTGAACAGCTGTTTACAATATAATCTCTAATGTAGGAGGGAAAAGGAAATTAAGATTAATAAAAATAGCACCATATTTGTATTATGTAATGCCCACAGCTGAGCGCTGGTCTCCTTTACTACTTAGGTTTTGGCTTTAGTGAGCCAGACTGGCCTAGTGCAGGTAATCAGACTTCACACATCTTCGAAATTTTATAGAGAATTATGGGTTATGTAGGTTTCCTCACGATATCTTCTTACGTCGTTAAAGCAAACTATAATTGATAAATAATACACACGTAACTTCGAAAAGTTACGAGGTATCGGCAGCCGGTTCCATTCTCAGCTAGATGCACAAATTAAGAATAACATAATTAATATGGAACGTCTAGCTATCAACTACATTTAGGGCCGACCATACATTCAATGTAGATAAGGAATCCAATCAATCATTAGACTATAACATCATGGGAAATACGCTTCGCTTCTAGCGTTTCTGCTTATCCCATCAAGGTAAGTGCGGATATATATAGCTTTACACGAGGTACTTAATAAATATTTTTTTGCCAAGACAACTAACCGGAACGCCATGCAAATTAGTAATGATAAACAATTTAAAACATTTTCATGAATTTTAATATATATTTATAAGTTAAGCTGTAAATTGTAATTCGTAAAATCAATAAACATATTTACAACCGTTGATTCACTCAACATGTTATCTCTTGTACTCCAAAACTACGACGCGAGGAAGTGAGTACTGAGTAGTGACTAAACAGTGATTAGTGAAAATTTTGATTATTAATATTTCAAACGTAATTCGTTATGTAATGTCGGCAGTAAGGGCTAATAACTTTAATTATCGTATTAATCGACGCGAATCTTACGGAATTAGTGTACAAGTTACGAATATCGGATCCAATAAGCCGGCATAATCATGTAGGCTGCTGAGGGGTAATCGTCTCTCGTCAGTCGAAATTCCATTGGACCCACTCCGCTTACCAACGGGTGCAGTGGCGTCGCTTTGCTGTACAAGTATAAAACAACATTATTTGACACTAGCTTCCGCCCGCAGCTTCGCCCGCGTGGATTTCGGACTTCAAAATGCAGGAGGTGCTCAATTTGTCGGGATGTTTTTTTAATGTGATGGTGGTGTGCAGGTGGTCCGATTGTCCGGTCAGGGTCTGATGATGGGATCCTGGTGAAATCGAAGGAAGCATATAGCATGATTCAGTATTCACGCGTGATGGCTTATTATTAGCGTATTTCATGTATAACTTTGGTGTTTCTATACCGCTTTATATGATTCTTTTTTATGGAATATTTAATAATGTTAACTTTTTAATTAGGGATGACTGAGAGTGTTATAAACGTATGAGTAGACAAATATAATGAGAAAGCTTCGAACTGCTAAGCTATCGGGAGTTACACGTGTTATTGTGAGTCAACCATAAAAGATAGACATATGCTGTCGTGGGAAATTTTTTATATAATTTTAAGGAGAACATTTCCGTCATACATGATTTCTGTGTAGCTTTAACCATTAAGGTTGCACACGCGACGGAAGCTTAAAAAATGGAGTAACTTCTCCCGTTTTCCCAACATTTCCCTTCACTGCTCTGCTCCTATTAATTGTAGCGTGATGAAAAGTATAACCAGCTCAGGAGTATGAAAAATAATTGTACCAAGTTTCGTTAAAATCCGTCGAGTAGTTTTTGTTTCTATAACGGTTATACAGACAGACAGACAGACAAAAATTTTACTAATTGCATTTTTGGCAAATCAGTATCGATCCCTGATCACCCCCTGTTATTTTGGAACTATATTTCATATACAGAATTGACCTCTCTACAGATTTATTATAAGTATAGATATAGATAGATAGATAGAAGATAGATAGATTAGTTGCACATACGACCTAGTGGAGCCGCCAGCTTATAGGTTTTAAAGCTATAGGTGAACATTAAAATAAAACTATTTTGCGGATTTTATCTCGGTTTTAATATTATAATTTTCTACCAAAAGCGGAGGCGTAATTTTAGCAGTGAAAATCGTAATGATCATGATTATATCGTAGTGTAGTCACGTCAACATATTTTACATCAGATATCGTAAAGTCATTAAGAAAAGTACGCGCTAATTG